>NW_008684974.1:0-2810 GCF_000695815.1 Acanthisitta chloris | reverse complement strand
CCAGCTGCTGGCACAGAACTGCCCGATGGTGTCATTGACTGAGCTCAGGGACTGCCCTCCCGTCAGGTTCAGAAAGTGAAGGGTGTGATAAAACCCTGAAAAGGCCTGGGCCAGGTTGAGAACAAAGGTGACAGGTTAGCAGAGCACTCAGGCCACTGACACCCCTCTCCCAGCTCTGCAGGGGTCCCTGTAGGGCAGCTGAGCCACTGGGAAAGAGCTGGGAATGTTCCCCACCCCAACAGGGAGTGGAGCTGGGACAGCAGAGCTCTGGGACTGCCTGGCACGGGGCTGAGCACCTGCATGTCTCCATGCATCGGGCACATCCAGCTCCCAGGGCTGGCACCAGCCAGACTTCCCCACTGCAGCAGCTACCCCGGGGCTGTGCCCCAAAGCCCCCCTGCCCCGGGCACAGGCACAGCGGCTCCTTACGAAGAACTGTCCCCGCACGGGAGGCTGATAGACGCCGTTGAAGCCGCACGGCCGCTGGGCCCCGCAGCTGAAGTTGAAGAGCCTCTGCACGGCCGCGCTGCAGCCTGCTGGGTCCCCTGCCCCTGTCACCCTGAGCACCTGGGCAGGGCTGGCTGTGCTGGGGGCACGCACACAGGGGCTGTCGTAGAGCTCTGCCACGGTGATGTTCTCCTGGTACCCCTCGGGGTAACAGGGGTGGGAGATCTGCGGAGATGAGCTGCCCTGGGGAGAGGGACGGGCGTTACGGGGGCTGGGGTGGGATGCCAAGGAGACACCACCCGCAGCCCAGCCCAAGAGCAGGACACCACCCCAGCAGGGACTGAGGAGCACCAGGATCCATCCTGTGCATGACCACCCTGCCCATGGCCTTGGCCAGTCCTGCTGGCACCCAAGCACTGAGCCGAGCTGGGCTGACGATGGCACTGCCAGCCCCGGAGGGGCAGCCTGTGCCCGAGGGCAGTGTGGGCACTGCCTGCACCCAGAGCTTGCTGCTCTTGTGCTCACTCTGTCCCCACTGCAGCCCTAGCCCAGGAAGGAACAAGGATGCATCCACCCACTTGCTCCCTGAGCATCCCTGGCTCCCACAGCGCCGGGACGTGCCCGTGTCCCAGGGGAGTCAGCAAGACACAGAGCACTGTGCAGGGACTGTGTTGGGAATCCTCTCTCTGGGCAGGAACTGAGGGAGGATGAGTGAATGGAGACAGGGAAAATCCTAAGGGTGCAGCTAGGCTTGGGAAAGGATGCAAAGTGCCATAAGACATCAGACGTGGGGAGAAGGGAGCCCTGCAGGGAGCCACCACCACCTGCCACCCAAAGGAGGGAACTTTGGGGCTCCCTAGATAAAACCTAAACCTCTCCCAATCCCCCAACACTTCACACACAGGCACGGCCAGCAATTCTGGGAGACGTGTCCCGTGGCCATGGGAAGGGGCTGAGCAGCTCCCGTGCCCCGTGGCTGAGGTACCTGGTGCAGAGCTGCCAGCAGCATCTTCAGGGCCTGTGTCTGCCCATAGCACAGGTAGCTGTGGCTGTACAGGGAGTAGTTGGTGCCATACAGACGGAAGAACACAGAGGTGTTCCTGTCCTCAACGGGGACTCCAGGCTGGAAGGTGATTTGTGTCGAGGCACCTCCAAGGTCCAGAGCTCCCAGAACCTCACTGTCCTGGGGATGTTCCCATTTCTCTGCAAAGGAAAACTGGCCCAACAGACACCAAGTGTTAGTCTGAACTGCAGTCACTCGGTCCCTGTCCCTTCCATTAAGGTTTTATGGGCTCAGAAGATCCAGAGGGACCTTCCATGTCCTGTCTCCCTGTTTTATCCCTCCCTGCCTACATCCTCCTCCACCCCAGAGACCTCCATGGAGCACTGAGGTCTGAGCCCTTGGCTGCTACATCTACCCTGGGATCCAGAGACTGTGAGGAGGGGAAAAAGGAACAATTTCTTTCAGGGCAGATGTCACTGCATCCCTGTGATACCAAAACCCACCCACACGCGAGCAGAGGGCACAGGGCCAGGCTGAGCTGCACACAAAGGTTCTGCTCATCACATCAGTGGGGTTGAACCTGCAGCTCAGAGCCACAGGTGACACCGAGTGTGTGACCAGTGCCCTGAAACTACATTGCTCTCTCCTGAGGGAGCAGAGAAACCTGCTGCAGCTCAGCCAGGGATGTGTTCCTTGCTCAGCCTTCCCTGCCCTCCCCCAGCCACACCTTGACCAGTGTCTCCAGCAGGTAGTTGACGGTGATCCAGCCGAAGGAGCCCTCCTGGCTCCCTGTCAGCAGCTGAGCTCCGCGGAAGTCCACGGGGTACTCCCTGATGGCCTTGGCCACCTCGGCAAAGACCTGCTCGGCCTTGGTGCTGTTCTGCTTCCTGCCAGGGAAGGGAGAGACCCGGGAGGTGCAGGAGGCTGTGCCTGGAGCTTTGGGAGCTGAGCTGGCAGCGAGAGGCTGCTGTGCCCTGCCAAGGGGCAGAGCTGCTGGAGAGGGGCACAGCTCCCATCCCTGCTCTGGACCCTGCCTGCCAAGGGGCAGAGCTGCTGGAGAGAGGCACAGCTCCCATCCCTGCTGTGGACCCTCTGAGCCCAGATCCCTCAGCTGGGCAATTGGCA
Organism: Acanthisitta chloris; assembly: GCF_000695815.1. Classification (NCBI taxonomy): domain Eukaryota; kingdom Metazoa; phylum Chordata; class Aves; order Passeriformes; family Acanthisittidae; genus Acanthisitta; species Acanthisitta chloris. Next base: position 235 of record NW_008684974.1, on the reverse strand, counting down.
GCCTCCCTAAAAGTACATCCCAGCATTCTGGGAAGGTTAATGCAAGTCTTGCAAAGGTGGTTCATTCTGCTCTGGAGCTGCTGCCAGGCTGGGGCTGCAGTGGGCTGGGGGTGTCCCCTGGGCACAGCCAGTGGCTCTCCTGGACACCCCATCACAGTGCATAGATGCTCTGCCCATCCCATGGCCTGCCTAGGCACCACCCACTCTGCTCCCAGCCCCTGTGCCCCAGTTGCAT
>NW_008684973.1:1335-1576 GCF_000695815.1 Acanthisitta chloris | reverse complement strand
CTTCCCTTCCCTTCCCTTCCCTTTCCACTTTTTCCCCTTCCCTTTTCCCTTTCCTTTCCCCTTTTCCCCCTTCCTTTTTCCCCTTCCCCTTTCCTCTTCTCCTTTTCCCCTTCCCTTCCCTTCCCTCCTCCTTCTCCCTTTTCCCTTCTTCCCCTTCCCTTTTCCCTTTCCTTTCCCCTTTTTCCCCCTTCCCTTTTCCCCTTCCCCTTTCCCCTTCTCCTTTTCCCTTTTTCCCCTTTTT
>NW_008684973.1:0-1302 GCF_000695815.1 Acanthisitta chloris | reverse complement strand
CCTTTTCCCTTTTTCCCCTTTTCCCCTTTTCCTTCCCTTCTCACTAGTGGCTGCAAAAAACCTGTTAATCTTTCTTTTCTCTTCATTTTCTCTTCATTTTCTCTTCATTTTCTCTTTCGGTTGGATTTGGGAGATTTCCAGCCCTCGGGAAGTTCCAGCTGAGGTGAAATGTGGATTTGTGGCAATAAACCACTTTTCCCTTTCCCTTTTCCTACCTCAACCCAATCCTGCCGCAAAGAATAATTCGCTAGAGAAAAGAAATTCCTCTGTTTAAGCCTCTTAAATCTGCGTTTGTGGCATAAACCGGATTAAAACCTGATTTGACTTCAATTAGCATTAGTAGTAACGATTTAATTTGCATCCTAATCTCTCAGAGTTGAAGAATTCCGAGAGTTTTTCAGTAAAAAAAACCTAATCCTGCCCAAATCGCGATATTTTTCCCAGGGGTTTGGCACATCCCTAAGCGAAAAATCTCTTTGCAAGAAGGAGCAAAAATTCAGAGTTTGGAATAATCTCAATCACGGCTGGAAAAACAACACGGGAATATTTTGGGGGGGATTTTAGGAGAGGAGGGGAAAGGTGATTTTTAGGGGTAAAAAGTGATTTTTGCGCTAAAATTGAAGCTGGAAAAATTCATCCAGGCCGGGAAATGTTGTCTATGGAATTCTTTGACAGGCAGCGATGCAGTTTGGATAGGGAATAAATCCTAGTGGTCCAAAAAATATCCAGTTTGATGGATAAACCTCCAACTATTCCACGATGGGATTTTGTCCTTCCCATCCTGACTGTGCCTGAAGTCGGGAATGGATTTGCCTTTGGAAAAGCTTCGTAGGACACACAAAAAAAATTTGGTTTTAGTCAGTATTTATCAAGTAAAACTAATAAGATTAAAGGAACATCTTTTCCCGCTGTGATTTTTCGCTTCGTTTTCTCAAGGAGCGACAGAAAAAAAAGAAAAAAAAAAGAGAAATTTTAAGATGCCGTTTTCTCAAGGAGCGACAGAAAAAAAGAAAAAAAAAGAGAAATTTGAAGATGAAATTCATCAAAGGAAGAATTAAGGATTAAAGAAAATGCCAAAGAAAATCACTTTCTTCCCTGAAATTTAGGCACGTTTTTATTTGGACACTCAGGAAAGATTCTTTGGTGGGTTGTTTTGGATCATGAATTTATTGATCTGTAGAGATCAAAGGTAATTTATATGGAATTTTTCCAGGGATCGAAGGGTTTACCTCAATTCTTCAGCTGCAGGTCCCAGTGGAGAGGAGAACTGGGATTAAACTGGTCCCTAACAGAAATATTGGG
>NW_008684972.1:0-1674 GCF_000695815.1 Acanthisitta chloris | reverse complement strand
GAATGGGATCACCTGGGAAGCTCCGAGTGACTGTGACAGAGCTCGTCCCCACCCTGGACCAGGAGGGATGGGTGATGGTCCGGACACAAGCAGGCAGACAGGGTCCAGGGCCACCTCTGGGGACACAGGGGAACAGGTGTACACGGGGTGTGACCTGTGAGTGTGCACACGCGTGTGCACATCCGTGTGCACTGCCAGTGTGTCCCTGCCTGGCTCTGCCCTGGGTGTTCCTGGTGCCCACTGCCAGGGCACCCTAACCATGCCTCACTTTCCCAGCAGCACAGGGAGGGGTGGGCAGAATGATGTCCCCTGCCTGTACCTGGGGCTGCCCAGGGCATCCCCCCTCCCCGATGTCCCCCAGGCTGCGGGGGTGATGTACTGGCACTGCTGCCTGGCACAGGTCGCTATGGTGAGCCAGCCTTGCACTGCCTCAGCTGCAATCAGCAGTCCAGCACAGCTGCTGCCTCACCTCCTGGGGACTGGGAGATGCCACCCTGCCCCCTGATGCCCCACAGCACTAGACCCGCAGTCCCCTGTGACCCCCATGGGCACCTCATCTCTGTGACCAGCTGGTTCCCCTGCGGAGGTCCCCGAGCTGTGGGTGCCACCTGGACTGGCACACTGCCGGTGGTTCACCAGGCTCACACTCCCACAAGCTGTTGTTTATCAGCAGGGGGTGAAATGAGGCGTCAGGGGACGTGGTGAGCCGTGAACCAGCTGTGCTGGAACAGGGGCCCCTGTTCCCCAGCCTTGGGGGGCAGGGACACTCACCTGGGCTGGGCACTCTGCTGGCGCTGTGCTTGTGGGGATCCATGATCCAAGCTGGCACAGCATCACCCACCTGCCTGTCCCTGCGAGGGTACATGAAGCCCTGGGACAATGGCATGGGGATGGTTGGGTGGCTTGCCCCCAACACCCCCTGGTCAGGGCCAGATGGTCATCCCACCCCCTTGCCAGCTGCAGCAACATCTGCCCACGCTCAACATCTGGAGACCATGTCTAAGCCTGTGTCCTGGCTCAGCTATGCAGGAGGAGCTGCTCCTCAGTCCCTTGAGCCCAAAACTGTCCTCAGAAGCCCCTGCTGGCACCACAACACCCCCAGCCACACTGCAGCACCAGGGGCACTGTGCTGGGCAAGCTGATGCCAAGGGGCAGATGAGCTGAGCAACTCCCACTCAGTTGAAGCCCCCTGATCTGGCATAGAGCACCCCAGCCTGGCATGAAACCCCCTGACAACCATGTCCCCCATCCCATGGCCACATCACAGTGTCCCCTGTGGGCTCTGGAGTATTAAATGGGCACAGACACACCATGCTGTCACCTCTCAGCAGGTATTTATTTATTTATTTATTTAATCAACTCTCACCACAGACACCAGCACTGAGCCACCATCCTGGACCCAACGCTCAATAACTGGGAATGATTCATGTCCTTCCGTGTAGCTCTGACACTGTCCAAGGTCACAGCATGTCCCTGGTGCTGTCCCCAGGAGCAGGGGATTGAGGCACTGTCCCCCAAAGTGACTTTGCACTGGTGTCCCTGAGCTGAACATGGTGCTGGGAAAGCCCTGGTAGGGTGGCCAACGCTGTCTCCATTTGTGGAGTCCATCCCGCCATCTGAGGGGTCCCAGTGCCCACCAGTGCCACATCCAAAGCTGGGGTGCTGACAGCACCC
>NW_008684971.1:18505-30285 GCF_000695815.1 Acanthisitta chloris | reverse complement strand
GCCTCACGCTGCCCGCCGCCCCGGGAACGGAGCATTCCGTGCCAGGCCACAGCTGCTCCGGGAAGTGCTCGGAATTGGTATTTCTGCCTGGCTTTCCCCAGGCTCAGCCATCCACTGGGAAGCGAAATCAGAGCTGTAAGTGCTGGGATGCCTGTGTTGCGTGGGGAGGCTTGGTGCTGATTTTCAGATGCTTCAGTGTCTGTGAATGCTACTTATGTTTCTGGGTTTTCTGATGTTCACATGTCATCCCCAGCCGTTTCTGCTCCTGGTAGAGATCTGACAGAGGCCTATTTTAGTTGGATATAAGTCCAACGTCCCTGGAATTTTAAAAGCACATTTAAATACTAGTTTTGAAAGCAAACCTCCTCTTTTGTCACAGAGGAGAATTGGTGGTGTCACACTGGTGCATTCAGCAGTCAGTGTTGCATTGCAGATGAGTACTAGAGAAAGCAGAAGGGATGCAAACTTACCCCACATCACTGTTGGCATTTTGGGGTCTGGAGGCTCAGTCTGGTAGAATAACATGAACTACATGTAGGCATGTAACAGAACATTCATCCCAAGTTTGGCCATGCAGATGACAATGCTGTTGATTCCTGTGGTCTGCATTCAAAATAGCTGGCAGAGCTGGCAGAGCTGGTCCTGATAGCTCACACACATTGCTCAGGTGCTCCAGAACTTGGGTTTATTTACGCCCTATGACCAAGAAGCAGTAGGATAAAGTTGCAGCTCCATCTGGGCTTTTTTCCCCCCTAGCTTCCTGAAGACAGATCAGTCCTCTCAAGGATGCTGTGAGCAACACTGTATCCATCCATGCCAAGGATGGGGAACAGAGGGGACAGCTGTGAATATAAACTGAGTTTTGAAGCTGCATTGCTATTTTAGCTTCATCTGACACAAGGATGCAGTGTTACCCCAGGTTTTCTGTAAAACCTTTTCATACAGATGTCAGAGAGAGGCTGGAATGAAATACCAGGTGAAAAATAACCGGCTTTTTAATGCCCAGATGGGTATGATCTCTAGCTGTGCATAATGCCAGCCGATGGCTATATAGGAAGAGCTCTGGAAATGCAGTTTTTGCTTGTCATAAAATGATGAGTCAAACTGGGAAGTCCAGGCACAGAAAAGGTGTGCCTGTAGGCCATGGAGGAGCAGAGGGGCAGAAGCACTGCAGAGCCAGGGCTAGCTGGGGATGCCTGGGTAAAGTATACAACCACAGCATCCCATAGAGGTCTATGGCATGTGGTGGCATTTCTGTGCAAGTAACTTTCTTCTACTGAACTTTGTTTTCCTTCTGCTTTCACTCCATTGCAGTCCCCAGTGGGCTCAGTTCTCACTGAAGCTTCCCAGGTGTCCCAGCCTGCTCCACTGGGTGCTGAGTGGGCAACACCAGGACATCTTCTCCAAACTCTTGTCATCCTCAAAGTCCCCACATCTTTGCATTGCAAATAGGAATAGAGAAAATGAGGGGTGCAGGCTGGGGATGCTAGTGGGGAAGGATGGAAACTTTATTTCTCTTACTCAACTTGGAACAAAAATGTTGATTTAAAATGGAACTGTCCCCCTCATGCTTTCTAATTTAATGTGATTGATGATAATTTGGTTGGACAACTACAATTTTCACAAATACCTTGGTGTCATTTTGTGGAATGGAAAAAGCATTATGTTGATTTGGGCTGCAGAATTACCAGTGGCCACTGAAGTGTACAAATAAAAATAACACTTCCCAAATGGTTTGGGATTGGAATATTAAATGCAGCAGTGGTTGCTGCTTTCAGGAAATTGTAGATGGAGAGATTCAATGTTAACTGTTTTAAACATAACTAGCAAAGCAGAGTTTTAATTAAAAGTGCCCAGAAGTAATTAATTGTTTTAGCAATTCAAGCAGGAGCTAAAAATGAGGTTCTCACCCTTTTGTAAAGCAGGACACTGTTATGGGATGGTCTTTTCTTTCAGGAGAATTTAAGTGTTATTCTAGGTCTGCAATTGCAAAAAGACATGGATGGGTTTATTGTTTTGCCCAAGATGTGACAGCAAATGAGCAGAGAGCCTGGAAGAGAATGATGTCCCTACTCCAGTTCCTAGGCTTTGAGGACAGGGTGTCCCAGCCTGGCAATTTTGAGAGATGTTGCAGAACCAGGATTTCCATGGCCCATGCACTTTGCACCTATTTTGCCCTTGTTGGGTGTTAGGAGATCCCCTGACAGTGGAGATCTGGGCCCCAAGGCCCAGGTCTGGTCAGAAGAGACATGTATCTACACCCTTGACTGCTGAAAACATGTCTTCAGGACAAAATCCTTTTGAAAAGAAAGAATTGCTACCATCTCCTGTCTGATGAACCTCCATCAACTCTTGATAGCCTCTGTGGCTGGTGGCAGCTGGCACAGGGTCTTGCCATGATCATGAGCCACAGGTCCTGTGTTTTTTCTGTTGCTGGTACCTGAGCCCATGACTGAAGCTGAGCTTCTGCTTAAAAGCTTGAATGCAGGGATGTCCAAATGAGAACTCGAGATTTACTTCCCTCTTCAGACCTCACAAAGATTCAGCCTTCTCTGGCCTAGAGTTATCCAGACTGCATGGGACTGTATATCTATCTAAACCTGGCCTCTGCTGCTCCGTTCCCTTGGATTTCAGAAAAGAGTCTTTGTTCTAGCTGCACTTCCCATCCCAGAGATAACTAACTTTCTGGCACCATTTCTGCCTGGACAGCAACACTACAATAGCAGAAGTGATGGAAACCTCAACAAAGACGCCATTATTTATGTATTTGTTGTTCAACTCTTGTTTATAAAAGTGGGTATTTGTAGTCATTTCCCACCGGCCCTCCATAGGGAGGCACCAATACACAATGCCTGATGTTTTCTGTGGGTGCCAAATTTCTCACTCAGCTGCGCTCTCGCACAGCCTTGCTCTTTTGGCTCTTTGCTAGTGCTAGCGGCTGTGGATCCCACTACGTGCGTAATTACCAACACAGATGCCTGTGCCAATGCAGCAAATTACAAGACAGATAGCACATGACAGCCTGTAATTGCATCGCCAGACTGGGCACCAGCAGTGAGGGTTTCTTGCAATAGGTGCAGGTATCACTGCTAGAGAGGATGGCAGTGGGGTCAGGAGAGTGAGGGAGGCTTTGCTGTCCATTAGCTTGGTCCCCGGAGTTGTTTTTCATTTTCTAATTAAGTTGTTTGTTTCAAAGCAGACCAGAAGCAGAGTTGGGTGAGAGATGGTAAACTGATGGCTGGGTGAGCCTGTGCTCAGTTTTCACTGCTACAATGTGGCTAGTCCTGTGTGAATCTTGATGCTTTGGGGGGCTGTGGGAGCAGCCTAAGGGCTACGGCACTACATGAAAGTGCTCCAGGCTCACCCTTTTGCTCAGAGACTTGCAAGATGTTGCACATCCTCTGCCAGGCAGTGAGATGCAGGACAGAGAACTGTTCCCTCCTTTGCATGGAATCCTCACCCTAAGCTTCAAGATGTGTGGGCTGCTCCTCACCCCAATCAAGAGCAAGTGGCTAGTGGGGAACCGGCCCAGCCTGCAGTGGGTAACCCAGCTGATGGGAGCATCCCTGCCCACAAGATGCTCTGGGCAAGTGTGCATCCCCACTCCCCCACCTGCCAGAGGTGCCCTGCAGGGAGGGAAGCATCCCCAGGGAGTTTTGGTTGGTGCTGGAGGAGTTTTTGCTGCAGGACTGTGCCTGCTCCCACTCTGTCTTTGCTGGCTGATGGTGCAGGCAAATATCTCTGTGGACATGTTCGGCTCATGCTGCTGTGTCAGGGAAATTTTTTCAGACATCCAGCCTACATTTCTGCTTTCTTAATCTCATTCTTAATGTTCTTTGCTTAAGCCCTTGGGGCAGTAAATAGGAGGCAGTTTAGCAGGAATAGCTAAGTAGCTGTAATGAGATTTCTGCTCAGGACAGTCTTGCCTCCCTGTTCATCTGTGTCACGCCACTTCTGCTTGAGTCAGCGTCCCCTGGAGATGTGCAGCTTGCTGAGGTCTTCCCCCAGGATTTATTTTTAGTTTTTTCAAATCACGACCAATTAGCTTTGTATGCCTCTCCCTCTGTTCCTGCTTTTCACCTGTGGCTGGCTGTAGGTTCTTCAGCTCCTAGAAAAATTGGAGACCACTTCAAGTTTGTCCATCCTCAGTTACAGCTATTCCTCACGGTGAGGTGCTTTCCAGCAGCATTTCCAAGACTAGGGGTAGGGGTGATGTTGTATTCACTTCGGCATCAATTCCTCACAGACACAGATGAGCATTTGTAGGTCTCTTGCTTCCTTTCTGCTATAAGAGCAACTCTTTCTTCTTTCTCTCCAAGATTTACAAGATTCCTTTAGCAGTCCTGCAGTTACTGCTTTCAAGTGACTATTTACCTTTCACTTTTGTTCTGCATCTTTCTTTCTTACTTTGCAATTAACTTCTCTGAACTCCTGCCTGGCTCCTCCTCCTCCCCTTTCACACCTGTTTTTCCTCCCAGGAGTGAGACAGTCACTGGACTGGGACAGCAGCTGCAAAGGTCCACAGAGAATGGAAGCTGCTCTGAGTCCTAAAATGCAACACTAAATGAGGGCTAACATCCCAGTGCCCCATGTTTCACCCAGCTGATGGGAAATTTGGCTCCTTAGCCTGCTACAAATAGCCCCTACTTAGCCTGATGGTCCTCCAGTGCTATATTCCTGCAACCCTTCTGCTTTTGGATGCCCCTCAAAGCAATTCTGCTGTGCCCCAAGGCATGCAAAACACATCCTTGGCACCCATTACTATGAGAAGGCACCACTCTGACAGGCTATGACATGGTCCTCCTATCATTTCAGACCCTTGGAACTGGAAAACCATGGAAAAACAATTACACTTAATGACTGTGGGTGCACAGTGCGGGGCTCCAAGCCTGGGCCAGCTCTGAGAGGCCAGGTCAGCTTCCAGCAGGCTGGGCAGCAGCCACTGCATGCCCACAGGGATCAGGATGCTGTCCCTGGCATAAAGAGGAGGTTGAAGTGGCTGCCATCAGATGGAGAGGTGCCTGCATTGCACAGCCACAGAGCTCAGTCCTGCTAAGCAACATCAGCAATAAGGGCTTGAGCAGCTCGGGCACAAAGTCACCTGAGAGTGCAGAATGCTCAGGTGTGCTGTTTCAGTTGTCTGAGCTCACCTGGACCAGCTTCTCCTGCAGTTGGCCAAGTTTCCCCCAGGTATCCACCGCTCCTGGGGAGCACGTGGGGGTGCAGATGGGTGGGTCTGGCAGTGCAGCAGCAGCGATGTTTGCTCTTTAAGTGGCAATGAATAGTAATGGGTGCAGTGTCATCCACTTCTCCACCAGCTCTGCCTGGCCTCCTGCTGACCTGCCAGCCAAAGGGAATGTGCTGTCACCTGAGCACCAAGCACCCGGCCGGAGAACGAGATGGATTTGTTGAGGAGAGCTGTCAGGGAGATGTCTCCACACAGTAGTAAGCGGTTTTTATTCAACATATTCCCTGCTTATTGCAGGAGGTCTTGACACAGCAGTGTGCTTTAGCACAGTCTAGCTTTGAGTTGTTTGGGTTTTTTTCTATGGGTCTGAATTTTGTTATAAGATGCTAGAAGTTTTGTTTGTTCTGCAGTGTGCAGAGAGATGTGAAAGGGCCATCCTGGGTATTCTGCTGCCCATGAGTGTGCAGTCTCTGATGGGTGTTGTTACAGGTCCATGCCTTTGCCAGTGTGTTTCAGTCTCAGCCCAGCCTCCTCCCATAATGTTTATCACCTCTGAAAACACCCACAGCATTTGAATCAGTCTGTTTGGGAGGTAATTGGTGTTATCAGATGCATGTGTCAGAAGGAATTTATCCCTAGAGCAATTAGGTTGGTTGGTTGTCTTTATGGGATCGCTCTTGATTTATGTAAATTGCAGTAAATATAGGCTTGGCCTCCTGTTAGTCAGGCTGTGACTGGTTGGACCGGGGTGATGAAAAGCTCCTGGGTTTAATGTCTCTGCGTATTTTTTTGTAGGTGAGTTCCTGTATTTGCTGCCTGCACGTGTGCACAGCTGGTCACCATCAGTGCTCCCCTCTGAGTCCTGCAAGCAGCAACACTGCACACTGCAATGTGGAGCAAAGCAGCTTCACATCCCCCCTGAGCCATCATATTAGGCCAAAATGGGCATGTTTGGTTAAAATTCCTCCTTGGGGCAGCTGGCATGAGATGCCCCTCTTTGGCTCTTCCTGCTATGTTACAAATTATGTTCAAATAATAAGTGATACAAAATGATGCCCTTCCTGTGACAGCCACGGAAGAAGGCTGAGTGTATTTTACACAAACAGGCCCTGACCCAGGTATTTCAGGGTTTGAGCAAGACTGTTGATGTACTTCACATTTAGCATGTGTGTTAAGTGCTTCCTGGGTCGGACCCTGAGGAAATGCCTGACAGTCCTAGAAGACAAAACAGCCATGGGATGTGCTGGGGCAGTACCTGGGGTAAAATGCCACCCCCAGATAAGGGCACACTGGAGCCCCATTTGACTGACCAGAATAGCTCCAGTAATAGATCCTCTTGGGTCTGGAGACCCTCTCCTTGCAAAGCCTCTGCTCTGGAGGTGCAGGAAAGTCATGTCTCCAGTTACGAAGCAGAGTAATACTACTCTCCTCTGGGGAGTGGTTCTGGAAGAGCTGAAATTGTGTCAAGCCAGACCTGTCCAGGCCTGGCAAAGCCAGTTTACTCTCATTGACCAGACCTCAGACCTGCCCCATCCTTTCATAAGCAGCCATGTCCACCCAAACCCTCTTGCCCTTGTGGTGTCTCCTGATGGTGACATCCATCCCTTGTCCTCGTCAGTCGTGCCTTGCATGAGAGATCTCACTTGTGGGTGCTTAAAGACATGATCTGGGGTTTTCAGTCTGGTTCTGCCACCGCAGTGGTTTGAAGAAATGTAAACCAGCCAAAAATGCAGCAGTGCTCAGGGCCCCAGCTGCTGAGGCTGGGACAGCTCATTGGTGTGCACCATGTCCCAGAACCACTTCCACACTGGCAGCAATCATGACAAGACACCTTCTCCATCTTTAATTACTTCATTCTGTCATGCCATCCCTCCCTGCCCCTGCCCTGCTGGCCCACAAGGAAGAGCTTGTAATAGATCTTGTCAGTCACCAGTGTGGAGGTGACTGACAAGGTAGGTGGGCATGTTTCCTAGGACTAGGGACTTTCTCGTGGCCTGTTTGCAGCATGGAGGGGACTTTGGCATTTCCACCCTTGTGCCCTTCCTCCTTGTCTCCTCCCTGAACCCAGATGTGGGCACTCACCACCAAAAGCCAATGCCATTGCCACCAGCTGCCACCCACAGTCACTGATCTACGTGTGCCTTTGGCTTTACCTGCTTGCACCAGGAAATATTTCCATTTAAACTGTCCAGCAAATGTGATCACAGTGAGTTGTTACAGCACAGCTGGCAGGTACAAATAACTTCCTGAATCAAGGTGCCACTGTTAACACTGGTTGAAGAATTATAACTTGCCCAAAAAGAGAAATCTTGACCATGGTCAAGTGATGCTGTAGGTGCCTTAGTGACCATTGCTGATGGTGGTGCTCACATATCTTACTGCCTCTGAAGACAGTTTTAAGCATCTGAAAATGCCTAAGAGGTTGCATAAATAAATATTCTAGACAATATTCATGCCTCACATGTTAACACAACTGTTAAGCAACACAAACAGCAGGTGAGTAAAGAGAGGAAGATGCCTGATTACTGTAGCAACCTAAAGGACAGTGGAGCCAGGGAGCAAACTTTTTTTTCTGGCTTTGCGCAGAAACATTCTCTGATTTTCATTTCCAGATTTCGTGGGTTCCTCTAAGGTGAAGGTCCCGAGTCAGGTGCTGTTTCCTCTGGAGCCAGCTAGAGACAGAAGAGCAAATCCCTCAATTTCAACTTGTTGTGACTATTTCATGTGGTTATTTACTATCTGATGTTTGATCAAACAGAAATGTGCATAAGTATAATTATAGTAATAATGATAAAATCCAAACCCAAACGACAGAATGCAAGAAGACACCGAATTACTCTAAAATTAGTCAGACTGTGAAAAATGAGAAAAATGCTAGATGTTAGTGGAAGCCTAATTCCCGCCTGCCTCTGTGTGACACAGGTTGACAGCCTGTAATTGCACCATGACACACCAGTTTGCTTGCAGGGCTGGAGTGAGGTTTTCAGGAGGAGGGAGGTGGCAGGAGAGGAGAAGCAAGCCAAGCATGGCCAGCAGTGCTGGTCACACTGGGTCTCAGCTCCAGCTTGACATCCTCTCCTGCACCAGCCATGGGTCTATGTCTAGGACCTTCAGTATCTTCAGTTACCCCTTTCTGCCTTACCATCCACCTCCAGTGTGTGGCTTGGTTGTGTGCACCCAGGTATTCCCTGCACAGGCTTTGTGATGGTTAATTTCCTCACAGGTGCTTCTGCAATGCTGTCAGTGTGGCAGCAATCTGCAGCCACTACTGATGCTGTCTCCTTGCAGGCACAGGCAAGCCTCCTCTCTCAGTTTTGCAGCAAGGATGCTGGGGTCAGTCTGCCTGTCTCATCTGGGATGGTCAGGACAGGGTATTTTCAGTGTGCAGAGCACATTTTGGTGAAGCTGTGCATGCCTAGCTCACCTCAAAATCACACGTCCCTCTCACTGCTTGCTGAGTGTCTGGGAGATGGGCACGTCAGGTCACGTGGGGGTTGATGGGCTGGTGCTATTGCTTAGAAACATCACAACAGGGCCATCAGCTTCTTCAACCTGTCACTTTAGCAAGTGTCTGTCTCTATTCCCCTTTCAGTTTCCTTTCCTTCCCAACTACATCACAGAGGCAGTGATTCTTCAGGTAAGAGCCTTTCCTGTGCACAGCCCATGCATGTTCCCAGAGCATTGTCTCTCCTGTCACAGATGGGAGCATGGATCCCAGCTGATCTCCAATATGTGACCATGTAATTAATTTTCCTAATGCATAAGTTAAGTAAAAACTGCACAACCATCTTTACTTGGATGCCGCTGAAACACAGCTAAGCAAGAGCCATAATATATATTGCATTTGTGTACCCTAGACCAGCTATTTGTTATATCATGTATCATGCTGGTAGAAACATGTTCTGAAGGATGAAACTGGTGGTTTAAAATGCTGACCTATCAGTTTTTCAGAGTACTTTGATTACTTCTTATTTTCTGTTTGCACAGCACCATGTAAATTCAGCTTTCCCTCAGGTCTTAAACAGCAAAAACTGCAAACAAGTCCCACTTAAAGGGAGATCCAGACCTACAAAATGTTCTTCAAAAGCATGGCTGCTATGGGGAAAAGACCACAGGTGACCCTAACCATCTGAGCAACGATGCTGCCCTTCATCAGTCCTTCCAAAGCAAGGAGAAACACTGAGGAATCTTCCACATCCCCACCTCTTTCATGGTGGTGATTTCATGTCACACCACAGCAAACCATAAATTTAGCTGGTGAATTATCCACCATTCTAGACTGGTGATAAGAGTCCTTCTGTGCTTTCTTGTAGTGATATCAAAGCTGCAGACAGGTCATTTGGATCTAGCCTTTTGAGAGCTAATATGTACACTCCTGCCGAAAGACAGCAGACCTTGTCTGCCAGAGCCTTAGTTAGTCCTGTTAGTGGAAGCCTGGAGACCCTGGTATGAGCCTGGGTGGAGATGAGCACTGTGTGGGTGTAAATATATGTAGGATAAATATGAAAATGCTTTGTTGTGGGGACAGGTGCATAGAATGTAAAGAAAATCATGTTGATATCTGGCTACCCTTGGATCAGACTCAAGGAGCCCCTGTCACTCAGGGTGCTCCAGCTTCTTCTGGTGGGCCAGCCAACCTCTCCTGTGTTCCTAGAAACAACCCCACCCCTTTTTCTCAGAAGGAAATCCCCTCTTCTTCCCTTCTCCAAGTGTTGTTGTTTCTCAGCTTATACAGGGAGTAGTTTTTTATATTCTTGCAACACCTTTTTGGCAACATTCCCTCCCTCAAGGAAAGAGGCTGGGCATGGTCATCCCTTGACATGACAGCAAGCAGTATCCTTAGCAACTTCTTCAGTGCTTAACTAAGGGATAAATACCTCCTGCAAGATGCTGTCTCCTCTTAACATGTTAATATCGAAAGCTTCAGTGCAACAATGCTGTAATGCAGCGTGAGGGATCCTCATGATGAATCAAATGCAGTGATAACTCTGATGCAAAATATTCAGGATAAACTCACTGATGGGGCTCTACTCAGTGCAGGCATCGACGGACAGACATCTTCACCTGCCCTGGTGCCAGCGTGTCGCTCCGAGTGACCTTGCACTGCGCTGACCTGACATTAACAGCAGTGGACTGTGAAGCCTCTCCATAAATTCAACTTTTGGATGAACCAATAAACTGGCAGTCATTCTCTATCTGCAGTCATTGAGACATCTCTGGGCCTGGACTGAGCCCAGCCATGACAGTAATTGCCCACATTAGGATGACAGGGATATTGGGTTGACTGACCTCCAACCACAGGGTTCAAGGGATGCCAGCACATTTAATTGGGAAGCAGAAGCTGTGGGAATCCATCTGATCTACCCCAAGATGTGCAAAAGATGAATTCAGGTGTTAAAAGCAGCTTGTGGGTGCCCTGAATGTCTTGTGCCAGACACGTTGGCATCTGTAATGTTTGATAAATTTATTCCCCATGATCTTTGCTGTAAACCCTGGAGAAGTAAAGGTGGCAAGTGATCCCAGGTCACTGTCAGCCCTGCCTTGGGCATGCAAGTGTCCAATGAGTGTGCAAAGTGGTCCCACTGTCTGCACACCCACAGCCATGGGGGTGTACCTTGTACCTGCGCATTCCCCAACCATAGCCCCAGCCTGGGTTCAGTTCACCAGCATTTCGATTTTATTTTTTTTGCTCTGAGCAGATACATCTTAAACATTTCAGTACAAAGAAAATTAGGATCAACATGAGAAAGTAAATTTTGGGGGATTTTCCTGCCAAGCAGTGGTTTAAAGGGGAAGCAGCTGAGGCTTGCCGCTGCTGCTCCTGCTGCTACGACCACTCTCCAGGGAGCAGCTGCAAGCAATCTCCACATGAATCATCCCTGAAACTCACCTGAAAAACAGGAGCAGCCTGACCATCCTCCTGGTTGCAAGGAACCCTTCGCTGGAGAGACAAGTGAGGGCCAGAAGCACGAGGAAGAGTGAGGTAGTGGTTCCCTGCCATGGTAGCCCTTTGCCATGCAGCAAAAGCCATGGTGAGGGTATAACAGGGAGACCTGGTGTACTCCCCACACACACTTTCTTTCTTGAAATTAAGAGCTTAAAAATAACTTTTGCTGGTGTGATGGAAAACCTTGGTGGCCACACTGGAGCACTACTATGCCTGGAATGTGGTGACTTAGTGGTCCAACTCTTCTTCCCAACCTGGTCTAGTGGGGAGGTGTCCCTGCCCAGGGCAGGGGCGGTTGGGACTGGGTGATCTGTAAGGTCCATTCCAACCCCTAAAATTCTGTGATTCTCCATTGGGAACCTCTTTTGTCCTGCTAGGGCTTCAGTTTAAGGAGATGGGCTTAATCCATTAAAAACAATGAGGTGGCAAGACCAAAGGCTGAGCGACACAGCATTTCTGCAGCAAAGAGAGCAGCTGTCACTGCTGCTTGCCCTGCTGCTGCCCATATGAGGTTGGCCAGGAATGGTGCCAGGGCCCAGTTCCAGAGACACCCAAGCATCACCTCCACTAAGCATCTTTCCTTACAGCTCCCTATGGCAGGGATCAGCACTGTGGATGAGATGATGCCAGCCATGTGCTGCAGGG
>NW_008684971.1:10623-18473 GCF_000695815.1 Acanthisitta chloris | reverse complement strand
GCCCTTCTTAGCAGGGAGATGTGGACAGCTCTGGACTTGCAGAGAGCTGGGACACCAGAGCCTGGTGCCCTGTATGGTATGGCCACGGGTCTCTGTTGGCTCTCTTCCTGCTGCCACATCCATGCAGCCGCTTCCCAAGGGAACCAGGAAAGATCTTGCAGTGGGTGCTTGTTGTATCACATCCTCCCTGAACTCCATCTGGCCTTAGTCTACAGCTCTCCACACAGTGCTGAGCTGCCCAGAGACCTCATTGTTACCCCAAATGCCCTGTTTCTGATAGCACAGCCAAGGGGTAAATGATGAAACATGGGCATCTTTTCTTCTTTTATTGTTATATTTTTGCAGGGAGTGACCACATTGCACTGCGTGCTATGCAGGGCAAACAAATGGGTGTTTTTCAGGGCTGCAGCACTGCCTGGCAGGAGCATCTTGGGATTGGTTTTCCCAAGGGCCTTCAAAAATCTAACACTAACCTCCTAGGTTTCACCTACCATCCTCTACACATGTCAGTGGTGGGACCACTGGATATTTGGGGGTGGCACATACCTTTGTCCTTCCACTTTCTGCTGGCCAGGAGAAAAGCCCAGACCCAGGAGACACCTCTTGACAAGGAAGGGAATAATGTTAGATAATGTGGACTGAGAAATCACCGCTATTCCTCTGAAGGAGGAGGCCTTAAAGCTGTGTCTGAGCGATGTGATGCACTCACAGCCTCACACATCCTGAGAGGGGGACATGGGAATGTGGGTCACTTTGTGCAGAAACATCTCACTAGTTCAGTGCAAAGGCCAGGCTAATCACCAGCCTGTCACAAAGCCAGGAAACCAGTATATCCACCCTGTGGTCTATTCTGGCTTTCCTCATGCTGCCTTGGAGCATCTGACACTTGCACCCCCCACTGAAATGTTGATTTGTTTCTGTCAGGCACCCAGAACTGGTTCCTGACAGCCAACTCGTAAGCCACTGTTTAATTTGGTGTGGGACACAACAGCACGATGCATAGTGGGACCAGGGCAACCCAGCCCTACTGAGGCTGTGTGAGTGGTACAGACACTGCAGCACCTTCCTCCCGGGGAAAAGAGCATGCCGGACAGGTAAAATTCATTAAAGGACATAAAGCAGATGAGGAAAGCAATGTGGGACCTTTCAGTATCTGTCTGTGCCACTGGCATTACCTGTCTCCCAGGTACCCCATGCCAAAACAAATTTCTCATGCATGCATGGGGGGCTCTCACCTCCACCTGGGATGTTTCTGGAAAGTAAATGGTGAGTTTACTGTGGGGAGAGGAGGCATACTGTGGTCTGTCCCTGTACAGCATGGTGCCACTGCTCCCACATGGTTCCTCCTCTTTCCTCATCGAGCTTGGAGCCATTGTCCCCAGTGCTTTCCTGACTCATCTGGCCAAATCACCTCCTCCCACCCTGCTCGTGCAGAGCTGCAGTGCGAGGGCACACATTTAGCAGAGGTGTGATGCAAATAACAAGGCGTAGAGCAACATAAACAGGAAATCCTGCCACGAAACACCTCTGGCACTTAATCAGGCTTTCAGAGTGAACCATCACCCCAAAGAGACGGAGCAACCCTATAACCTCTTGTAATGCTGTTGGGAACGCTGCCATCGCGGTGACGGAGTCCTGTGCCTGGCCTGGCTGCTCTGCCTTTGGCAGCCTTATCCTCCTGAAAGCAAATGCAAGCAGGAGTCAGATGCCTGGCAAATCCAATGGAGTAAGGTTGACTTGCCAAAAGTATTTAGTCTATTCAAAGCAGAGTAATAGATGCTTGTCTGAGTTGTGTCTACTATTAGTGGACCTGTTCCAGAATGGTAGGAGATGTGATGAAAAAAAAGTGCTTCCATTTTAATAACTAATTAAGCAACCTAAGTTAGCCAGGGACCGCTGCCGTGGAACTGCATCCAAAACCCAAAAGAAATAGTGGTAGCTATAGCCTGAAGCCTTAGCAGTGAATGAGTGATAGAGCAAAAACATCTGTCCCTTGGAAGAAGGTCAGAATAGGCTGATAGTCCTTTTCCAAATGGAGAAAAACCTCTCCAGACCAGGAAATAAAACTGTTCCTGTTGGACCTGTGCCCCCCAGTCCTTTACAATTCGGCCAGTGCAGTGGCAGATGCTCCATCTGCTGCTGTGGTTCAGGCATACGGCTGTGTGTAGGCTACAGTGGTCTGGGGTTAGCATGGAGCCAGGGGGATGCTGTGCTGCTGCAAGAGTGGCTAGTGTGCCCCAGCCCAGTCCTGGCCCTTCTTGTGGTGTTGCTGGTTTATTAAATCATCAGCTGGGCTGACAGCTCCCTAGTGTCCTCATGGCTTTGCCTGCAAAGCTGGCTTAATTCCTGGCCTTGAAACAGGCTGGAAACACAGCATGCATGGGGATTTGCAGTTCTCAGCACATTTATCAGGGAAAACTAGGCCTTTTCCGTGAATGTTTGGGTCATCACACAGCCTCCCCCTGTCATACTATGCTTATGTTACAGACCATGTTCACCTGGGTTTCTGGTGCCTCACTGACACCAGCTTTTCATCAGATTTTCCCAGTGCAGAGGGCATCCCACCTTACCTGGGGTGCTGTTTTTACTGGATTTATATAAACCTGGTTGCCTGAATCACCTTTGCCCTGCTGCTACATTTGGCTGAGATTGGCCAGTAAGGTAAAAAATTACTCTGAAGAAGAGCAAAGAGGCAGCAAGATACTCATGTGCATGCCTGCAGAAAAGAAAGCTGGAAGCCCAGAGTGTGGTTCTGGGGTGCCAGGATGTAGGGGTGCCAGATACTGGGGTGTATCTGCTGCTGCAGGCAGCACCAGGCCAGGTGTTCCCCACAGTAGTGGCCACCAAGGGCATGGTCAGAGAGCTGATCCCACCTAGTTTTGCATCCAGAACTGTGCAACCAAATCAGGTGGGAAAAAATTGCCTCAACAGGAGCCTTTGACAGAAGAATGTCTTGTTTTTTTCCTCACAGGTTCCTTGGGCAAACCTGGAACAACCCAGAGAGGATGAGTTAGGCACAGTTTATGCTTAAAGTGAGCAGTCTTCTCTCTGGTGGTGGCTTCTTATTTCTCTGTGTGGGCTTGGCTGCCAGGCAGAGCAATAAATCTTTCAGATGGAAGTACTTGGCGTGGACCTAAATTCACCTCCCTTTCTGCAACCCTTGGCTGCACAGCAGCAGCTCCAAATGCAGCTCCCAGCCTGCTTATCTGAGCGCAGAGCCTTTTCAGGCTGCTGAAACCCTCCTGCCTTGGCCATACTTACTCCTGCTACTTTGGGATGAGGCAGAGATAGAGTGACTCTTTCTGCAGGAGGCTGCACCAGTTTATTTTTCAGAGGAGGCCATTCTGCATGCCAAAGCAGCTGGGCCATGATCCTGAAAGGACCATAGACTCATAGAATGGTTCAGGTTGGAAGGAACCTTCAAGTTCATCTAGTTCCAACACCTCTGCCATGGGCAGAGACACCTCCCAGGATGCTCAAAGCCCATCCAGCACTTCCAGGGATGAGAGGCATCCACAACTTCTCTGGGCAATCTGCGCCAGTGCCTCACCACCCTCACAGTAAAGCATTTTTTCATAATATCTAATCTAAATCTACTCTCTTTCAGTCTGATGATGGAAAGCAACTGAGTGCTGGGAGCGGCATGTGTGTATTTATTGCAAAATAATCCACAGCATGCCATTTGTGGTGTTTTGGGCCCTTGGAGCTGGAGTTTGTTCAGCCGCCTCTTCTCCTGACCTCCAGGCTGCCAGGATAACGGCTTCTCTCCTCTTATCTCAGCTGATGCTATCACCGTTCCTCCCATGCCCGCAGACACATGTCATGTGGTAAAATCTCCCTCTGGGGAAAGCTGCCTTCCGAGCCCGGCTGCCAGCAAGCCTGGCGTGATTCTTCATCTCAAATCAGGGTGGAAAGGGGTCAGGAATAAATGCTTCTCTACTTTTTAAAGCATCTTTGATCCAAAAAAGCGTGCATGGTATCCTGCCCTTTGATCTGTATATGAGAGCTGGTGAAGGAAGATTACAGCTTAAACCCCTCCTAGCACAAAGCACATTGCTGGACTTTGTGAATCTGAATTGTTCCTGCCACCAGCTCTGGTGTGAGCCTGGGCAAGCCCCTCAACCCAGCATCACTCCAGGGAAGGGGACAAGGGCAGGTGGGTCCCTGTCAATAGGGGTTTGCCTTCTTCCCAATATTTGTCTTTTGCTGAATTGGCAGAGACTGATTCTGTGTAAGCTGCATCCTTGGGAAGATGGTAGTTGGACTGGAGCTGGATATTCGAGTTATTGCCTGTTTCGCCACAGAAAAAATCCCTGATCATAGGTATACATGTGCCTGCATGGACACAAACACCCCCTCGTGTGCAGTCCTTCTCTGACAGCACGTGGGATTTCTTTTTCCTTACACACTGGTATTTTGCTGAGCTCAAACGGCCCTCGCAGAGGGAACGTTAGCAGTATAGTGCCCAAGGGACCCACACAGCTGACTGCTGCAGCCAAGGAGGGAGAAGCAATGGCAGAGCTTTCTGCTGGTCAATGAGATGGGTTATTTAGGCTCTCAGGTTTCTCCCTAGAGCATCACTTTGCTAATATGTGTGTTGCCTTGCCTTGGTCCTGGCCTTGTTCTTGATTTGACAGGGGTAAAAATACTAAAAGAGGAAGAACAGGAGTATGTGGGAATGGTCTGCTTTTCACAGCACATTGCTCTCAGCACAGAGGCTGGAGGCAAACCCCACCAGTCTGAAGAGCCCAGGACCAGGGGTCATCTCTAAGGTGACCCCTTTTCAACAAGGCACCATCACGGGGGAGCTGCCAGGGCCTTGGATCTGGAGGTGGCACTGTCCTACATGCCTCTCACCCACCTGTTGCCAGTCAGGGCTGTCAAGTGAGGAGTGAAAACCCTTTGCTCTCCACTCCACTGTGACTCACAGGGCACCTGCTCTGCCTGAGCTGCTGAGTGCATGTTTCAGCATGCACTGTTGTCTGACCTATTCCTTGGGCAGGTGTCCCCTTGGCAGGTCCCTGGTGCTCCTGTGACCCTTGAAGAGCATTCTGCCCGTCATGGGACAGTGGCTTGTGGACCATTGCGATGTTCTTCCTAATGTCCTGTGTCAGCTCTTGTCCCTGAGCTCCATGGGGATGCTCTGTGACCAGCTGTGAGAGCCAGCACCACCTGTAAGGCATAGAAACAGGTCATGGGTGTTGAAGAGATACCTCTCTAATTGCTCTCAAAACTACCCCTCCAAATTCATGATCATCCTCTGACCTGTCCAGACAATCATGATGCTATTTTTGCCTCATCTGGATCTGTGCTGCAGTATGTCATATGAATATATCTTGTCACTGTGATAGCTCTCTTCCTTCCTAATCTCTCATGACCACTGATGGTCATGTGCAAGAGAGTGACTCCTTTCCTGTAATAGAGAAGTGTCATACCTAAAGGATTAGTTTCAGGCAACCCACAGGAGATCCATCTTGGCAGCTATGAGTTACTCTCTTTTACACTACATTGCTTAAACAAACTGTTTTGTCTCTCTGGTGTCACACAGAAGAGACTTTCAGGTTCCATTTTAGTTTTCTCTGCTACCCTTCAGGAGGTTTGATGCCCAAAATCCCATGGGAGTTTGAGGTAGCTGAGCATTGCATCGGAGAAGCAGAGGAAAGCTCCTGGCAGCAGAGACCTGACAAGGGGAACTGCCACAAGGGCTATTTGAGGTTTCACAGGAACTGTAGGTGCCAAGAGGAGTGTGTCTAAGTGTTCATGGCTCCAGTTGCTGCCTCAGCTCGTCTCTGCGTGTCTGTGATCATCATCCCAGAGGCTCTGTGTGAAGCACCTGTGGACAGCTGAGCTCAACATGCCATCATCTTGCTACCTGCAATTTTCATAGAGATCCACGGTGTGTGATGTGTTGGGATGTGGTGCTGGAGTTCGGTTCCCACAACCTCCTCACCACCTCAAACACGAGTTTACTCCCAGGCCTGCCTCATTCACATGGCAGTAAGGAGCTGCAGGCATTCATGGCATGCCTATGCCAACACCTTAAGCCTGGCTGCTAGAGCATGTGGTGTTAGGAGAATCTCGGCTCAGTGGGACAGAAAGGACTTCCTGCATTTGAATTTGGCAGGAGGTTGAGTGGAGCTCTGGGACTTCTTCCAACAAACCGGAACTGCCACAATCCCCTGGTGAAAAAAAAAGCTTATCTAGAATAAACATGCTTTGCTGGTGGGAACCTGTTATTTGAAAGCTGACAGGTTAACTCTGTGTCCCACCAGGGACTGTCTGTGCCCCTGCAGCTGGTGCAACCCTGTGTCACCTCCCTGGCTAGCTCAACAGAAGCAAACCCATGTATATGCCTCTGTCTAACCTGGGTCAGACGTGCCCAAACAGCTGATTTTGCTGAATTTAATGACGATGGAACTGCAGGCTGTGATTGTCCACCTGGAGGAGAGCACCTTCTGCCTGCAATATGGTAAATGCTCTGCTCCAGAAACCCTTGGGTTTCCAAAGAGATGATAGCAGCCAGAAACACCACTCTCTAGAGAAATCAGAGGTCCAGAACCTTTGGAGGGAGAGGGAGGCTTTAATCTGAATTGCTTCCCTGAGGGATTTCAAGAAAGACACGAAGTTTAAAGGCTGCTGTGAGTGGAATTTCCACCCTGTGCAGGCAGCCCAAGGACCTGGGGCACACACAAAAGCACCAGGGGAGTTTGTAGCAAAGCAGTGGGAAAAAAACCCAGCTTCTTTGCAAGGGGCTGTGCCCCTGGCTCGCCTGGAAAAAAGACCTCTCAGAGGGTAGGTGCTGGGCCTTTTATCTGCACTACGTTTGTAGTGATAAGGCTCTGGTTCTTGGGAATACCCAAGATCAAGCGTGGAAATCAAAAGAGAGCTTTATTTCGGCTTCAGGCAGAAGGAAATAAAATGGCCACCCTGCCATCCTGAGGGAGCATTAGCAGCCTTAAACCAGCAGCTCCAGCTCTCTGCTTTCATACAGAAAGCAAAATCTGTATTTGATGTGTTAGGGGGGCAGAAGAGTCCCATGTACATTTGAAAACTCATGAGGGAAAAAAAAAAGGAAAGGAGAAATTTTGTGCTAGGTTTAGAATAAACAATGTTTACCTGCGTTTTGCAGTTTGTGTTATTCTTAGGCACAATCAGCAGCAGATTCATCAGACTGAATCATTTCAGAGCCATGCTCAAGTCTGCTGCTTTATTTTTTATTGCCATCAGAATTCAAGCAGAAACAACTGTTTCTCTTTACTCTTCTTTTTATTTTGTTCTCATAATTTTTATGTGTATAATAGAATTGCAGAGTAATAGAATAATTTCAGTGGGAAGGAATCCAAGGCATGGCCAGCTCCAAAGCTAGAGCAAGTCCTCAGGCCTTCAATTATTAGTTTCTCCAGGGATGGAGATCCCAGCTCCTCACTGGGCAACCTGTGCCAGTGTCTGACCACCCTCATGATGAGAATTTCCCTTCCTGCAATTTGCGACCATTGCCTTGGTGATTTCACTGTGCGTCTCTGGGAAGACCCAGCCTCTTTCTTCCCATAGTCCCCTTTAGGCAATGGACAACAGAACTAGGTCCTGCCACAGGCTGCATTAGGACTCCACACACACTCTGGCCTCTTACAGCACCCTAGATGCAGCCCCATGGGTACCAAGTAGAGGGGAATTATCATTACTGCATGGAGCCCTCATAGCAACTTTTCAATGTCTGAAGGGCCTACAAGGGAGCTGGAGAGGGACTCTTTGTTAGGAACTGCAATGGTAGGACAAGGAGTAATGGGTTCAAACTGAAGGAGGGAAAGTCTAGGTTGGATGTGAGGAAAAGGTTTTTTACTATAAGGGTG
>NW_008684971.1:0-10556 GCF_000695815.1 Acanthisitta chloris | reverse complement strand
AGGCCTTGAGCAACCTGGTCTAGTGAGGAGGGGTCTTTGCCCATGGCAGGGTGGGGTGGGACTAGATGATCTGTAAGGTCCATTCCAACCCCTAAAATTCTATTATTCTATGGTTTCCTTGGATGTGCTGGGTATGCTCTTGCTGATGTGGCCCCACAGGTGGCCAGTCCTCACTCCACCCTTAGCAGAGCTCTGAACAAGCAATGCTGTGTTAGTCAGAGTTTGGAGGGAAAATACCATCACTAAGAGAGTTCCTTAAATATTTGACTTCTCAAGGAGCCTAAAGTCTGTATTTGCCTAGAATAACACTCAGAAGATGACTTAAGAAATGCGAAAGAAGAAAGGGGATATAATCTTGTAAAGATATTCAGACTCAGAGAAAGGTATGGACAAATATTCATTGGAGGCATTAAACAAGTTCCATTCCCACACAAGTCAAGGATCTCTATGGCTTAAGTGAAAAAAGACTAGTCAATCCATCAGGATGAGCAGTGTTGAACCTCTGTGCTTTTGCCCTGAAGTACAGGCTGCTGCCCCCTGGAACACCAGAGGACCCAGCCTGGGAGGTGGTGATGCTTACCAGTATCCTGAGAAGAACAGCTGTGGGAGGAGGTGAGGGGCACCCCTTGCCCAAGGAGACATGGGACTGCTGGGAAAGTAGTTTCTTGGAGGGCTTCCCCCATGCTTAACCCCTCATTTTGGGAGCTAAAAGCTCTGTCATGCACAGCACTTTTGAAGCACTCCCTACTCTTACTTCAACCTCCTCCATTGCCACCGCCTTCACTGGTCTGACATTGCTAGAAGCCTGGCTGGGCTAGGGCAGCCATGGCTTGTGCTGGCCGAGGGCTACAGCATTTACAAGGAGTTGGGTGATTTCCCGACCCGCCAGTGCACAAACTTACCCCCTTTTTGTCCTTTGCTTCTTCCTCAAGCTACCACAAGCCTATGCCCACTGACATGGCTTCTTGCTAATGGCTGATCTCCCGTGCATCCTCCTCTCCCATCACAGTTTGGACCAAAACTGCAGAAAGGGAATCAGAGAAAGTTGGGCAAATTTTTATACCCGACTGGTTATGCGAAAGCATGAGCATGGCAAAACCTGCACCTCATATCACCACCTTCACTTGCTCACTGGATCCCTCACATCACCCCAAAGCTGGTACACGCTGCCCAGCGCTGCGCGCTAGGTCACTTGAAAGCCTTCTGACCACGTGTGCTCCTTCACCTAAAGGGGGGATGTGGCTGCCTTGATGTCATGTGCTCTGTGAGGCACATTGTGACTCATGCCTGACTGCCCTCTGGTGAAAGAATCAAACTGCCCCAGGGGGGTTCTGTGCTGGCCCTCTAATCCCTGTGCCTTACTCTTAGGGTGGCCAGACAGATTTCCAGCCCTGTTCACAGGCTGCTGGTTTGTGTGGATGCTGTTAAGAGAGTTTCTGTATGTACTGGTGTCACTGCTGAACTGCATACAGTTGCCATAGAAATGCAGCACACATAAATCTGACTGATAATCATCTTATTTCCCCCACCCTTTCTTTCTTTTTGCATTAAGTAAAGGAAACTGTACAGACAGACCTGCCTTTCTGAGGAGCTGGATTGGGAAATCTTGACAGTCAAGTGGTGGTTTCAGATATTGGAGCTGCAAGCAGCCATGTGTTCACTGACAGACAGGAGTAATGCTCAGGGAACAGACCAACTCCAGAATGAGTGATGGAGAGAATCTGGAAAAGGCTTCTGGGACCTTATACTGCTGCTGTCGGCACAAGGTGGAAGTGAGCCCCTGGTTTTGTTATGTGCCATCTCTCCACCCCCAAAATACATGTTTCATAATAGCAGAAATATTCTTTCCCAATTAATGATCCACCTTTTTGTCCACAAAGCTCTGCCAGATATTTAATGACAAATACTGTTTGCACTTTACAGCATGCTGTGATATGATCTTTAACTATATAAACTTGATTTCCTCCTGTAGGTGCTGGATAAAAGCAAGATAAGGCCTCACTCAACTTCAGAATTACCAACTGCTTGGCACATGGTACATGCTCTAATGCTACTGATTTTTAAACAATCTTGCTAGTGTTCCCCTTGCTACAGTTGTGTTTATAACATGTTGGCTCCTTTTGCTTTGAAAGAGCAAGATCAGGGCACAAATAATCATACAGCAAAGAAGTAACTGTTTGAACATTTTACTGAAGACCATAACAAAAGCAATTAAGAAAGTGCAGAAGTGTTAAGAGTTTAAAGATATGGGGCTTCTCATCACAGACAGAATTATCTCCCCATTTGGTTGCACAGTGTCCTCCCAAAATGAAACCTTTACCAAATCTGGTGGTTGCTGCAATGTGAACCACAGCCAGAACACCCAAGACAAGACAAGGAAGCCCTCTGTCTTTTTGGAAACTTCGCTTTTTCTCAGAGAAGCCCAGAAGCCACCCTCTGCTCACCTTAGCGAGTCCTCCCTCATGTGAGTGCTACCATTAATGTCAGAGGAAATGAGTGCATGCCCAGGGGCATGGCAAAGCCTTGCACAACCAGGCCTAAATATAAACCGGACATGAAAGATAGTCTTCAGTAAATATAATTGTGATAGCTTGGGGCCCCAGCCAACTCGTGTTAATGTCAGGGGGTGTTGGCTATCCTGGCTTCCCCTCAAATCAAACAAGCTCAGCCCATGGCTGAAAACTAGGTTTCTTTTCTGAATTAAAAGCATAGTCCCTATTAAGTGGTGTTTCAAAAGTGCTGTGACATAAGAAGATGAGCAGCGTGACTTATCCTCATGCTCAGCAGCCAGGACTGTCTTCCTCCCTGTGCAGTGGTCAGGATGTTTTTTGCAGCAGCTCACTGCACTGGCCAGGCTGATGCCTGCCTGCTGGTGGGATGCTTGTGGATGGACACCATGCATACACCCAGCATGCTGGGCCCCATCAGAGGGCAGAAATTTGGGTAATGACCTCTCTGAGAGCCAGACTTCCAGAGCCTATAATTGAGCTCGAATTAAATTGCTCATTGACAGGTCCACTGCATTTGCTAAGAGTCATAGTTGATGCTTTCCTGTGCCTGTTTTGTTCTTTGACACACTCCACAACTTAAGGTCAAGGTGGGGAGCAATGATTCCTCCATTCTGCATGCCAAAACCTGGCTTCAAACTCCAGCCTCACAATATCTTCAAATGGCTTTGGATTGGAGGGTTCAAGTGCACAACATATGTAAGATTGCTCTGGCACATCCCTTTTCTGACACTCCTCCAGAAGGAGACATGACTTCCCAGGCAGATTTCTGGGCAACCCAGCTTCTCATCTGGTACAATATGGGCATTTCTGCAATACAAATGTCTGCAGTGATGAAGCTTAAGCTTTCTTGCATGGCACTTGAAGGGTATAAACCAACAGCAGCAACAGATGGATCTAATACTGGAGATGCTGTGGGTCTCTGAGGACATGTTGATGCTTTCAGCTGCTGCTGGTGACTGCATGAGATGACTCACACCTTATGAGACTTAGGGAAATTGTTCAGGCTCTTAAAAAGAACCCCAACATTAAAACAATGCATCAGTTTGTGGCCTGAGTTTCAGAGGGTTTATAGGACCTTTTGCACTGGTTTCAATGAAAGAAATATCACCCTGCAGGGTGGTGGTTTGCAACATGGCTTGACCGCACACACAGGCAGAGTTTCAAAGACAGTGGAGATCAAAGGAAAAGGCTTCAGACAAAGCCACAGCACAGAGTACAAGGCATGTTAATAATTTAGAAACTGTCAAATGTAAGAATAGTCAAATGCAGGCGCTGAAGGAGTCACAGGGCTTTCGCAGCGAGTACAGCCCAAGGCAGGAGACAGGCACTGAAGCAGGGCAAAGGGCTCCTGCTGTCTAGCTTTCCCTGCTGGCTCACCAAGGCGGGTGACAGACTATCCTCCCTCTCCGGAGGGCCTAGAGGCATGACACGTACAGGTGAGCATGTCTTTGGCAATGAAAACTTCTGGGTTTTGCTGGGTGTGTATGCAAAGCCTTTGGAAAGTCATGAGTGCACAGACTATGGCCCAGTGCCATTCATTGTGTGTGTGTGAGTGACCTGAACCTGAGTACTCTGTGTCCAGATGATAAAAAGCATTTTTTGGGTGATGGTTAAAGATTGTTAATAAACATTATTAGGGGGATGAAATTTTTCTTTGGAAATAAAGGATTTTTAATCACAGTTTAATTACCATGTGCCACAGATCTTCCTTAAACTGAAATAATGAACTTCAGCATGAAGTTCTTAGGTGACTAATGGGATATTGGAAAACTCACTTGGTGATTTTTAGGGATGAGTAAGAGACAGTGTACAGAAAGAGCCTGTCAGAAAAGTGCTTGTAATCATTCAGCCCTGGCTGCATGAAGAGATGAAAATGGGAATGTGAAATGAAGCTCCTTTATAAACCCATCTCACAATATTAAGGCATACATTTTAGAGGTAGCCCACATAATGGCTTTAAGTTTCAAGTCACAGGTAAGATCCATTTTTAATGGTACTATTTTTGCTGTGGTGCTTCTGACAAATGGTCAGAGAAATGTCAGTCTTGGCAGTCCATAAAATTAGCAACATCTCCCTAATAAAGCTAAAGGCGGGAGCCACTTTCTGAACCTGTAGGGGCCAGAGCAGCCCTGAGTGTGCAGCACAGCTCAATCTCCCCAGTGCTGTGGGAATGGCTCTCTGTGGCACAATAGAGCCTCTTCAGATCTTTGTGCCACAGCCCTTGCTCTTACAGGTTGGGCACATCCACAGCTCTTCTGGGCAGCCTGTACCAGTATCTCCCCACCCTCACAGCAAAGAATTTCTTCCTCATCTCCAATCTAAACTTACTCTCTTTCATATTGAAACTGTTACCCTTCCTCCTGTCCCTAGTAAAAAGACTGTCTCCATCTCTCTTATAAAACCAGTTTAATTACTGAAAGGCCACAATTAGGTGTCTTCGGAGTCTTCTCGTCTCCACGCTAAACAACCCCAACTCTCTTAGCCTTTCTTCTCCTATTCCATCCTTCTGATCATTTTCATGGCCCTACTCTGGACCCACTCAAATAGAGCCATTTATATCTTGTACTGAGAGCCCCAGTGCTGGATGTAGTACTCCAGGACACAGCCATTGAGCCAAATCCTCATCCACCTAACATTCCATCCCATACCTCTCCTATTTAGTGGTAAGAATGTTGTGAGGGTTCATGTCAAAGGCCTTACAGAAGCTCAGATAGATGACAACTGTAGCTCTTCCCTTGACCACAGATATAGTCACTCCATTGCAGAAAGCCACTAGATTAGTCAAGCACCCTCCTCAAGCCATGGAATGCTTTTGTGGTGAAGGTTTCCCTTAGACTAGCTGCAGCAGGGCAGGATGCATGATTCCCAGGGGTAAGGTGTTGAGGAGTCCCAGAGCAGTGGATATTGGATCTTCCTGATGCAGCTAGCTTCTCCTTGGACCTGAGCTGGGACTCGCTGTGCCCATATAGTGTTGCAACCCTGCAGTTGCTATTTTTTAACTCAAGCACCAAGAGAACATTGGTGTCTCTGAAACAGTCTGATGGAGACCCTGGCCCAGCTGCAAGGCTTGCACAGTGGGAACATGCCATCAGTCCCAGGCTGAGCCCAGGGGATCAGCAGCCTGCATAGTGTGCTGTGAATTGCCATGGCAGGTACAGGATAGTCCAAGGGCAAGAGGAGCAGGTTGGGGGCAGTGGAAGGAAATGCTTAGCCAGCACGTAATCTTGACAGGCCTTTTAGTCTAGGAGTTCCTTAAGGTATGGGCCTACACCCACACAGATATATATACATGTTTATATAGATCTCAAAACCAAAGCTGAGATGCAAAGGCTTTTAAAAGCATTAAGAGTTTTAAAGGCTCCTTCTAGGAGTGATACTGACATGGAAGAAGAGAGAAAATAATGGTTTGCCCTGGCTGGAGGAGCGAAAACACAGAGAAAGCTGTTGTGAGGAAGCCTTGTATCATCTTCTTGCCCATGTCCCGATTTTGTTACTGAACACAAATTGTGGTCAGTGTCTGTGAAATGGGGGCACTCGGCCTCCTTAATGTCCTCTGCTCACGGGCTGTCCCTTGCTGCACAGCGCAGTGGCAATCTGCTGCCTCACACTACTGCAATAAAAATAACATGAAATAACAGAAAATTAGACTTGGGTCAATAGCTACTGATAGGAAGTGAATGAAAGAGGAGCAAGTTCAGAGAGGGCTGGTATCAGGTAATACAGCTAAGAGCTGATGCTTCAGGAAGTATTCACCAGGGAACATGGGTTTTTCCTCTCTTCTTTTCTTTTTCTCTGCATCTTTTTATTGATCTGTGAGAGGAGAGAGTTCTGTGGCTGCGATATCTGAGAGCTGGTGGTATCTCATGCCTTTGTCTGCAGCCCCTGTCTCTGTAATTGTTTCTGGCTTCCTCTGTACTGCATCTTGGGCTTTCCCTGGGAGGCCTTTTAACTGTCTGAAATTAAAGGTTCTTCTTCATCAGCCCCTCACCTGAGCTTCTTGCTTCCACTACTAACCAGCAATTTTCTCAGCATCCTGAATCAATTCAGTATTTCCATCAGAAGTCAGGTGTTTCAGCTGGAAAGTGCCACTGGTAGTGAGGCTGTCCACCTCTCCCTTTGGCCCCACCATCCTCCTCCTTATCCAGCACATGGGAGACTTGTTCAATTCTCCGTATCCTCCTCCAGCACAAGGAGCTGGGGCAATGCTGCAGACCTGCATTTCCCTCATTTCAGTGATGCTGGGAAAGCAGCACAGCCCCACTTACATTTTCATTTTTCCGGGGAAGTGGGTGGATGTTTCTGTATCAGTATCTGTGTGCTCAGAGCCAAAGAAGGGGAAGTGTTACCCTGCTCCTCACATCTTCTTCCCTCCTCTCTGACTCTCTGTGTCCGGCAGTGTGGGCCTGTGACAGATGGTTGTGCAGTTTGCATCAGTGTTCAAGCCTAGAGGCACCGGCATTTCCCAGGCAGAGTAGTAACCGGATGCAGAGATTAGCTCTGGCTCATCTCCATGTTTAAATGAACTTCCTCTAATTAGGGAAATTGCCTGTGCTAGCACTTCAGATAGATCCTCCCTGGAATTAGATTGATAAACTTCTCATGCACCGCTGCATAACAGATTGAGCTACAAGCTTAGTGTGAGGTGATGCTCATCTCCAAGCCCCTGTTTGCTCCCACTTCTGCTGCAGTGACCATGTCAGTGCTCAGGGTTTACGCCCTTTCACCCCCTCTTTAATCACTGGGTCACCTCTTCAACTGGAGATGTGCAGGTTCCTCTTCCCCCACCTCTCGGTCGTTACCCTAACACCACCAAAACCATGATCCCACACCTAAACTTTTGTTATCCATCACCCTCTGCTTGAATCCCACTGACGACAGTACAAAGCCAACTCATGATGAAACTTCCTTTGTTAAATGTGTACAATTTTTAGGTGACCTTATGGAAGAACAACTTCAGTGGGTTGTGTGTGTACATACTGCCACATTTTTGCGCAAAACACTCTTTGAGTATATGGTGGGCCGTGAGACAATTAAGTCTGGAGAAACAAAGAAAGAAAACCAAACAAATGAAGCTTGCTAAGCTTTGCAGTAAACCGCTGCAAGGCTGAGGCATGACATAAAAGCTGGGGCTTCCAAAGGGCCTTGAGGGAAGCAGACCTGGGGCTGACACTGAATTTAATTTGCTCTGTGCTGAAGGAGGCAGCTTTGGAGAAATGCCCATATACATACTGATCCCTCCAACAGACATTTTACCAGGTTTAGCAAAAGTTAGGAGCTCCAGAGCAGCCAGGGAATTCTCACAATGGATGGAAAGCAGCATCCAGCGATTGGATCACTCCATCCTGGTGCATGGTGAGGACTCCATGAACACCACGGCTTATCTTTTAATAGAGATATTACTTTTTCTCAGGAGATATAATGGGAATTTATCAGTGTACACAGAGAAGAGAAAACATTTTCAGAACAGGAAAAAACCCCACTCCAACCCTCAACAAATTGCAGATGAAATCTATGTAAGAACAGGAAATGAATTTTCTGTTAATAATCCTTAAGGTTAACAAACTCACAAGAGCCAGAGGGTGAGAATGCTGTCCAGCTCTGACACCTGCCCTCCAAAACACTTTTATTTTCTGTCATTTTTTAATTGAATGGATTTCTCTTTTTCTGTTCTTTGTGTTGCAGGCGATGCTTTGGATGGCATAAAGAGGCACTGAGCCAAAACGAGCTCGAATTGAAAGAGAACTGAGGGAAAAGTGGAGCTTGCCTGGTTTGAGAATATTTCTTTCTAATGTGGAAAGAGACAAACCAAACAGGCGGAGTTCTCTCCAAAGGAAAAGACACCAAAACCTAACTCAAGTCCTGGCTTCAAAGCCTGGTTCCTTATCTAAGCAGCAGGATTTATCATCACAGGTACAGTCACACAGAAATAGAATAATAGGAGTGAAAATATATTTAGTGCTTTTAATACAATGTTGTCAATCTGATTTATTTCATCTTGAATTCCAGTATCTGGAGCTTTTGCTAAGGACTAAGACGTTGCAGTCGTGCAGATTTACCACCATTGCAACTTTTCAATACCACTTCTTCTTTCTGTCTTATATGTGTGGGAAGAAAGTTTTAAACTCCTGAGGTCAGCTGAGCATCTCAGTTTCATTCCAGCTTTTGCCTTCATGGTTTCAGGAAAAGAGTGAGACCATATACTGTAACCAAAATGAAAAATGAAGGGATTGCCACATACATAGGGTTTTTTCCAAATGGCAGGATTTTATGTCAACTTCATAACGGGAAGAAAATGGCTGTATGTTGACAATTGGAAATCCTGCTTTACCTAGATTTGTCCCAAAAACACAATGATATGAAGGTATTGGAGGAGACTCTTAAGCTTGGAGATAAGGTTTGGCCTCCATGCAGGAAGAGAGGGAGTGAGACATCTGTCCTGCCTCAGCTAGACCTTTGTGACTCCACTGATAACCAGATGCTGTTTTGGATACTGCCTATCAACCATAGCATCTCGCCTGGGTACTGATGTCTCTCTGACAGGCAGGCCTTGTGAGCTCTCACATAAGTTCCTTGTCTCCCTCTTAAGTACTTTTGCCTGGGTTCACTTTGTGATTGGATCTTTGATTGGTGGTAGAACTTAATTTCATTCTGAATTTGCGTGAGACTTAATCCAGTTCTTCCGAGTGCCAGCTATTTGCAAAGAAATAATGATGTCCTGGCTTGGAGTAACTCTGGGGCCAGCTATCAGATTGCCAGCCCTCCCTCTTGCTTCGCAGGGCACACAATGAACGTGGCATTATAATGTCAATATACTCAGTACACTTTCCAAAGCCACTGAGTAAACACGCGCCAAGAGCATGCCGCAGGTAGGCTTGACTGCCAAGGGCTGCTGCCTCCTTCCGTAGCTGTGTTTAGTGAGTACATGGTTTTGTTTAAACAGGAAAACACATTAAGAGACACTTCATCTTTGAGTGTTCCTGTCTCTGCTGCCTGCATTCCTGACTGGTGTGTTTAATACACATTAAGTGCAACGTGCTCGTGGGACCCTCTGATTAAAATACCATCAAGCAAGAGCGCTGGAGTAATCAGGGTGACTGCTTAACTAAAAAGGCCATTTATGTTCAGCTTTTCATGACATTTCTTTTTTCTTTAGGTTTCGTGCCCGTTGTCTGATAGCTTATATGCTTCCCATAGAGTCTCCTGTGGCCACAATAATAGGACCTCAGATAAAATCCACAGTCATGATTTTCAAGCTTGACTTCTGGGCTTGGGGTTAGGTTTCCTTATCTTGCACCATGTGAAAGCTTACTTCAGCCTCAGCTGAACGTCTGTGTTTCTTGTGGAGCCAGGGTTAGTGCCCAGTGTGTGAGTCAATGGTATCCCCATGCCTGTTTTTCTTTGCTAACCATGGACAGACACAGGTTGGCTTACAGAGGAGGGATGATGCTACGTGAGCTGAATCCCAGCTGAGGTTGCTTTATTTTCAGATGCTCAGGTTGAGAGGAGTCAAGATTCTTGGCCTCTGGGAGAGAGTTCAGCAACAAATCTGGTGCCCTTAAAGCATGTTGAGTTGAGCCAGACACTCATCCAGCCAGGCCCTCATCCTGGTTAAATTTGTAGTGTAGAATCTAGTTTTATTCTCTTCTGATAGAGCTAATAGACAGTGATAGGAAGGCAAATCGCCCCCCCGAAATCCAAGAGCAAATGGTTAGAGATCTGCTTAGCCGCTTGGATCCTCACAAGTCTATGGGACCAGATGGGATCCTTCCCAGAGTGGTGAGGGAGCTGGAGGAAGAGTTTGCCAAGCCTCTCTCCATCATTTACCAACAGTCCTGGCTCACTGGGGAGGTCCCAGATGATTGGAAGTTGGCAAATGTCACACCAATCCACAAAAAGGGTTGCAAGGAGGACCCAGGAAACTACAGACCTGTCAGCCTGACCTCAGTGTCTGGCAAAGTCATGGAGCAGATCATCCTAAGCATAGTCACACAGCACCTACAGAATGGACAAGGAATCAAACCAGCCAGCATGAGTTTAGGAAGGGCA
>NW_008684970.1:353-2079 GCF_000695815.1 Acanthisitta chloris | reverse complement strand
GACGAGCTCCGTCTCCAGGGAAAGCCTCTCCCCAGCCGGAGCAGAGCAGAGGTGCCCCGTGGCTGGAGCATCTCCTTGGAACAAAGCAGGGCTATCTACACGCCAGGGCCAAATTGAAACCTGCCACATCCCAGCACCAATTTGGAGTTGGTTCCCCCAAGCCTGGTGCATGTTTATTGTTTCAAGCTGCTGTTGGCACCAGCACGTACAGGGCTGAACTGGCCATGCACACAGGTGGGCTGGGCAGCAGAGGAACATGTTCATTCACCAGGGATGGACAGAGGAACGCTGCAGCTTCCTTGGCTTTCTCCTGCCTCCAGACCAGGCTGTTGCTTAGAGTTGGTTTTCTCTCTGATTGCTTCAATCAGTATATCCTAATTCTCTGCCAGCCAGCAAGAGCTTCATTGAGACTTTTCTCACCTGCATTTGCTGACTGCCTACTCACACTCACTGCTCCTGGCAGCTCTAGGGGCAGTGACAGCTGCCAAGCAGAGCTCCCCAGGCACCACAAGCTCCCCAGGCACCACGAGCTGCCCAGCAGACAGGTCAAGTGAGGGGACAGAGATGACAGGACAGTGCCAGGTGACTGCCAAGCCCAAGTAGGCTCATGCTGTGGCTGGAGTTACCCAGGGGCCACTGTGTGCAGTCACCACAGCTCCCTGGGTTGGGGTATTGCTCCTGCCTGGCTCTGGCATAGTTGTGCCAGCAAAGCCCTGCTCCCCCACCTGCTCCTCTGCCCACCCCTCCATCCCTACCAGCAGAGAGCCATGCTGGCTGGGCACAGGGCAGGCTTGGGCCATGCTGTGGCACTCTGAGCTGGTGCGTCCCTTGGGAAGGGCCCTGCAGTGACAGGTGACACACCAGGAGCCATCTTCTCACACTAGCTGGCAACCCCATGTCTGTAGTGGGATGCCTGGAGCAAGTGTGGGCTCAGCAAGGACAAGGGGAAGCCACCAGGTCTAGGCACAGGTGGGAAGTCACTGCCCAAGCCCCCACGCCATGTCTGAGCCCAGCATTGGGGCACAGCGGATTGGGGCTGGCAGGGTGGCAGCAGTGCCGTCAGCCCTCACAGCTCCATCCCAGTCCAATGACTCTGCTCACGTCCCACCACTGCAGCCACCACAGCTCAACCTGCCTAATGGAATCCACTTATATGTAAAATCCCCAGAAAAAAGCGGTAATTAATGAAGTCCCTTTCATTACCATTATGCAAATGCGATTAATTTCAGCTGTTATGAATATGCAAATATTACAATTATGATCTAATTGCCAATGTGTTTAGGGGAGCGGGCAGAATATCAAGTCTCAGACCAGGCCCCAGGAGCTTTGGGGTGTGAAGCCACTCCAGGACGTTGCAGACAGGAGGGGGAAGCCCACCTTGGGGGCTCTGCCTGCTCCTGTGGGCTCAGCAGAAGCATGTGTGCAAGGCATGGCAGCAGGGACATGTCAGCCACCACCTGTCCATGCCATGGGTCCCGCATGGGCCCCTTCTGCCCCCCTCACAGTGCTGCAGGGGAGGCTCCACACTGCATCATGACCAACCCCTGTGCCAGGTAAGCCTGCATCAGGACTGGGGCTGAAGTGCTCCCCATCAACACTGTCCCTCCACCTCCAGTCCTGTTCAGCCTTATAAGACATTCGCACTGGGCTGCAGGGAGGAGGAGGAGGAGGAAAGTTACCAGGCAACGCGGTGCTGCAGGGCTGGAGGGCAAGGAGGCAACTGGCA
>NW_008684970.1:0-318 GCF_000695815.1 Acanthisitta chloris | reverse complement strand
GGCGGTGCGGCCCCCATGCCTGCCCACCCTCTCCCCGCCGTGAGCAAACCCCAGCTGTGTGTCACCGGCCCTGCTGCAGCCTCAGGATGGGGTCACTGTCACCCTTGCTGCAAGGGAATCCTGTCCTCTGAGCCAGCTGGGTCCCCCAGCCCTTCGCCCACGCTGGCGATGCTCCAGGCTCATGGTGGGGCTGGTGTGGGGGGACAGCCAGCACAGGTGCTCTGGCAGGGGACAGATCTGGTGCAGGGGGCAGGTTGGGCTGTAGGGATACCGTGCCTGGGGCCGTGGGGATGCTCCGTTTGGGACCCCAGAGATGCC
>NW_008684969.1:0-265 GCF_000695815.1 Acanthisitta chloris | reverse complement strand
CCTCTCCCTCCTCCTTCTCCTCTTCCTCGTCCTGCCTCTCTGAGCTCTCCTGCTGGAAATAATCAGC
The DNA here is from genome assembly GCF_000695815.1 of Acanthisitta chloris. Lineage (NCBI taxonomy): Eukaryota > Metazoa > Chordata > Aves > Passeriformes > Acanthisittidae > Acanthisitta > Acanthisitta chloris. The sequence goes on along the minus strand of NW_008684969.1, from coordinate 198 downwards.
TGCGGATAAAGTTGGGATGGTTCATTCCAGCCGAGGAATTAATACGGCCGTGGAAAGGGTTGAGAGTGGTTAGAGGGGGTGGTGCAGGGGCAGCATGGGGGGTTGGGGAGGGAAGGGGTAACGGTTCGAGTCTGGCTGGGAAAGGATGGAGAGGGGGTGGTTTGGGTTTTTTTTTTCAATAGAGGTCCCTGGGTCTGA
>NW_008684968.1:19807-29257 GCF_000695815.1 Acanthisitta chloris | reverse complement strand
CCTTCCCGGGATGATGCTCTCTCCCCCTCCCCTGGATACTGCTCTCTTCCCCCTTCCCGGGATGATGCTCTCTCCCCCCTTCCCGGGGTGATGCTCTTCCCCTCCCGGGATGATGCTCTCTCTCCCTCCCAGGATGATGCTCTCTCCCCCCTCCAGGGATGCTAATTCCCTCGGGATGATGCTCTCCCCCTCCCCGGGGTGATGCTCTCTCTCCCTCCCAGGGTGATGCTCTCTCCCCCCCAAGGATGCTGATCCCCCCGGGATGCGGTGGGGTCGGCACCGCCCGGGCAGGGAGCGGCAGAGCCGGGCGAGGATGAGGTGTCTGCGCTTTGTCTGAGCTTCTCCCGCTCGGTTTTTGGGGGTTATTCCGTTGTGCATTGCCAAGGGTGCAGGTTTTGGTTGGGATTTGTAGAGAGTGACCGGATGGATGTGTTGTAGGTCACCTGCCGTGCGGTGGTGGGAGGTGATGGAGTGGGAGAGTGTTGGGATGTGTGTGATGAAAAAAATAATATATTGTTACATGGTGGGTTACATATTGATTCGTAGTGTTTTAAGAGGTTGGAATGGACCTTAGAGATCATCCAGCCCCAACCCCTGCCCTGGGCAGGGACACCTCCCACCAGAGCAGGTTGCTCAAGGCTTTATCCAACCTATCTTTGACCACTTTAAGGTCTTGTCTGGATTTCCACACCCCTAAAATAAGGAAAGCATTAATTAGGAACATGCTATTGTAGCAAAATGACGTGGATATATCCCTGAACCAATTGATAACTGTGTCTTTAGGGCAGAGATTAATTAGAAAGGCACTTTAAAATCTTAGGCGTTTCATCTTCATCTCTAATATTTTTAGGTAACGAGATGATTTGTAGATCTGCATAGCACTTATCCGTAGTCACAGGGAGGAACTTCTTGACACCTTACTGAATTTTGTGTTCTAAGCATATTTTAATGACCAAGGTGGCATCATCTGCTGTAATGCTATCTCCTGGTTTTTTGAAGCTATTAAGGCAATGATGGTGCTCTTACTCCTTTTTTTCTATTAGTAGACATGATGTAAATGTAGCCTCTGTGCTCAAATACTGATGGTGGAATCAGAATACAGAATCAGAAAACAAAACCAGCTAGCAAAAAGCCCAAGTCTGTTTTTACAGTTTGCTTTGAACAGCAAAACTCTGAGCCAGTGACATAAAATGCTTTTGTGGTTATGAAAAAAAAATACATACAACTAGAACTGCTAAAACGTAATTTTTAGTGCTCTTGTGATTGGCAGAAGGTTTAGCAACAATTACTCTGGGAAGTAATTGTCTCTTTCACTTCCACTTTTGGATTTGCACATCACTTACATAGGAAACTTCTGTGCAGAGGATGTGCATTGGAAGCTGAAAAGGAACCTTCCAGATTTTAGACAGCTTAGCATTTTCATTAAATAAAAGGAGAAGTCCAACAAAACTGAGAGCAACACCCTCCTGAATGCACAGTTGATTTAAAACTCTTTTGGAGCAGAGTTTTATTTTAATGGAGTATGACTTGCAAAGCTTCAGCGAAACATGATAGAGGATATTATAACCCTAGGATTATAGATACAATTGAAAGTTACACATTCAGCATTTCCTGGCAGCAGAGAGAAAGCTGATCCATCTGGTGAGGCTGAGCAGAAGACCTTGTAAGTCACTTGTGCAATTGTTTTTGTGAGCACATGGTTCGAGAGGACCTTTTCCATGAGATGACAACAGGCAGGGAGAACTCTGCAGTTTGTTTAGAGAGGCATTTCATGTCATGCAGAAGCGTGAGGGTAAATGCAGGGAACTTCAGTTGTCCTTTCCTAAACTCACACATCAATGCAGTGTCACTTCTGCATCGTGTTGCAGTTCAAGTTTGGCAGCCTTTGTGTTTCTGAAGGATGATGATGGAGCTGGATGATTCCAGCAATCAGAAAGTCTAACAGCAGTTTGAGCTTGGTTTCCCTTCACTTGCTACCATATGTAATTGCAAAAGACAATAAAGTTACCTTCCAACTTACTGCCAATTACAATCACACTGTAAAATGTTCCTGCAGTACAGCCAAAGGTTGTGGCTGCCCCAACCCTGGCAGTGTTCACAGCCAGGTTGGCTGAGCCTTGAGCAACCTGCTCTGGTGGGAGGTGTCCCTGCCCAGGGCAGAGATTGGAACTAGATGATCTCTAAGCTCCATTCGAGCCCTTTAACATACTATGACACTATGAAATAGCCTCCTGTGCTCTCTGTCAGAGTCCTGTGATAAGCTCTGCAGTGCCTTAATAATGGAAATGCATTGTTTAAAGCTCTGTGTTTGACAAAAGCGGAGTCACACAGTCTTTAGTTGAATATGCAGGAGTCCAAAATACAGTCTACTGAATTTTTTTGACATACAAGAATCAGACAGGAATCAAAATGTACTGTTCAGACACTTCAGGCATATAAGGAGCTGCTTCCTCTATTTATGGGAAGCTTAGCATGTTGAAGTCAAACCCTCACTCGTGCTGCTCTCACACAACACACATCTCTCTGGATTTTTTTGTGTGTACACACATACCTAGGCATGTCTGTTATTTAACTGGGAGTTTGGGGAAATTGTGTAGCCTCCTACTCAGTTCTGAGTCCATTTGATGCAGCTTCTGCTTCTCTTGAGATGTGGTTTCTGGGCTCGTGCAGTTATGCTTTCATCTCTTCTCTGTTTGACTTCCCTGGCAGACGTGCAATTGGATTTACTCTGGGATTAATAGCATCTCTTCAGATCCATAGCTCATGATTATTTTACAGCTCAATTCAGTGTACAAATACTTGCAAAATGATGTTTTTGTAAGGAGTGAAAAATAGGGTAATTTGGGTAAATTCATGAATAAGCAAAAGGCACTTCTGTATTTGCTGATGAGGAGCAGAGTAGCAGGGAGTGATGGGGGACAAACATGCTAGGTCTAGTTAAATAAACATCCTTTGTGGTCAGTCTGCCTCCAGGGTGTTGTTCAGTGTGACACAACTGATGTAAAAATGGACCAATTCCCTCCTCAGAGTGGCTACTCACAGGCTTTTCTCTTAATTCACCCTCCTCATGCTTTGTGTTTCCTAAGTATTCCTAATTGTTTTGCAAGAACGTTGTGTTTACCTTGCCCAGAGTTTAGGAAAACATTCATTTTCAGTGTTAACTCATTTTCCTTCAAACAAAAACATGGCAGGTATAATGTCTAATAAATACATTCAGGAGTTGGACTAGGTGATCCTCAAGGGTCCCTTCCAGCTCTGATAGTCTGTGATACTCTGTTGTAACTAAGTACCAGTCAAAGACAGATTGTTCATTCTGAAAAAGAAACCTCTTTGACTTCAAAATAGAGCTGATTGTAGCAGTTACCCTGAGTCACAATCAGCTTCAGGTATTTTTGAGACATTAAGGCTTTCCCAGTATTTCCTTCTGTGAAGGTTCTCCTCTCTGAAATCAAGCTGTGACTCCTCTGAAAAATCACTTGTTCAAGGTGCACTTGTGCTGACTTGGAGTTGCTCAGATGCTTTTGTTGACATCATTTTATGGGATGTAAATCAGGCACTTTGTTCTGAGAATCAGAGCCAGAATTACAGATGCTTTCAGTGACACAGGAATTATTTCCATAGGGTTTTGTCTGAGGTTCTTTGTAGTCTTCAGGCATAAGATGACACTATACTTGGGTTTTTTTTGTGCTAGAGAGTTAATACATTCACTAATGACAGGCCATGAGGACTGAGGATGTGTTGGCCTCTAGTACCCATAATATGTTCGGGAACGAGGAGGAATACTAAAGCACAGTGAACACTAGATACACTAATTTCTTATAATGTATGAAGAGAATTAATCTCTGGTAGTTGATAGTTTCTTCAGATTGAGTCAGCTAAGGAAACAGCTGCAAGTAATAGTATCTGTGTGTGATTTAATCAGTGTTTGTTTCTTTGAATCCAGCTTATCTCCCAGGGATTCTGCTGTTTAACTCTTCTTGGGGCAAACAGAAACAGTCTTTGCTCTGGAAGCTGTTTGACATGTATGTAGAATGAAAATGAATTTATTTTGGCAAATAATTATTGCTGCTCATGTGTGTTGCTCCAAATTAGGGAGCATGGGATCTTGTATCTTGTATTCTAAATCTGTGTTCCCTCTGTTGCCTATTTAAATGTCCAGGGTTTGTATGTGGTTTCTCACTATCAAGTCTTGCTTACAGGTAAAAGCAGTAAAATCTCTTTTGTGGGTAGACCTAAAAGTGAGCAGTTTCCCATTTTGGTTCTTTTGTAAATATCTGCCATAAAAGCCATTGATTGTGTTTAGATTTTATTTCTGGGGTTCTGTCAGGCTCTACCTGATTTTATTACACCCCAAAGTGACTAGAGCTAAGGATGTAACTAGTCTAGGGGGTCGTACTAGCTTCCTTCCATATGTGTAGGGTTGGTGTGGAGGCTAATTATGACTGTGTGATGTGCCCCAGCAAGAAGAGTTAAGGTGGCACTAATTAATATTCAGCAGTTCAAGAAATGTCTGACATAAACCAACTCTTTGGTACCACTTAAAAGGTTGTACCTACAAGTTAGTCTTTGTAAGGGACAATATTTATATTTTTCAGAATGCTTATCGTAATTCTTATCAGTGTTTGGGTACAGTAAAGTAGTTAAACGTTAACAAAACTTTCAGTGCTATGATTTGTGCCATTCCACAGGGCAGAAGAGGGTGGTTTGAAACTTGGGGGGGGGATTGCAGGAGCTGCTTTCCTGCAGTACATCTTGAGGTTGCTCCTTGCAGCTGACAGTGGCTGAGTGATTTGCAGAGCATGTCACACAGATTAAGGCCTGGCAGGGGAGGAGCAGAGCTCTGTCTTGGGAGTGGTTCTTCTGCTTTGTTGGTTTTTTTTTCCTGAATAGAATAGTGTGTTTTAAGATTAAGTGCTTTTATGGGTATTCCTTTATTAAACAATGCCAGGCTGAATAGTGTAGACAAGTCATGGTTCTTTCTTTCTCTTCTGGTTTGAGCAACTTCATGTCCATGTCAGCAGCTCCTACTCTGTCATGCCTTCTGTCTTCACCACGAGTGGATTTTGCTGTGTCTCCATGTCATTTGTTCATGTGCCTAAACTGGATGTTCCTCCCTGCCCCTCCCAACCATACTCGGTGTGTTGAGAGGGACAAGGGGTGGTTGAACAGTGGGATTACGTGTGTAGTCAAATTAATGCAACTAGTGGGATGGTAATCTGGGAGGATATAAGGCAGGTGACAGGTTTGAGCTAGGAGGAGGACTGCAACCTCCTACAGTGTTTCTGCTGGCAGTGTAGGAATATCTAATTGATCTCTAAGGATATAGTTGAACTGTTCTTCCATCTCAGTGCTGGTTTATGTAGTTCCACAGTCCTGGAATGAGTTCATTCAAGTGAGTCTATGCAGGGCAATAGGTGTATTTTGGCTGTTTGTGGCCTGGACCTGTTCCTATTCTGTCCCCTCACTTCTGACTGAAAAATAATCCAGTAAAAGGAGTGTGTCTTTGTTTTGATCTATTATGGACAGCAGTGCTTGTGCTGGAGATGGGAATGAACTGTGTGGCTGCATGAGGAGCATCTCCAGGTTATCTCTAGCCATTCCCTTGGGGAGTGAGTGCTCCTGCTCTGGTAGCTGCAGGAAGCCAGAGCAGATCACTCCATAGCCATTTCTGCCTCTGAATCCCTCTGTATGTAGAAGGCAATAATGTGTGGAAGATACAAGGATGTGCTGTTGTTTGCATGGACCATTTCTCTGGATGGAGCAGCCTAGCTGTGCTCAGTGCAATGAATATTGCTGGATGGAAACACTCAGGGGTGCAGGAGTCATGGAATACATGATACTGACCTAGAGGTCTTCTCAGAGGTCTGAGGGGATGAATCACCAATAGGACATGTTAATTTTGGAGAGTGATGTGTATTGGGCAGCTGTGGGGTGTGAACTTGATCACTATCCTGTGATAAGGTCATTGACCAAACTGCTTGGTAAGGTTCTGGTCTGGGAGCATTCTGGGCAGTCATGAGGGCTTTGGAAATCATGCAGAGATGACATGTAATTTTTTTCTCATGGTGCTGATAGGTTATCTTAGCCCAATGTCCTCATTTTTCAAGTTAGCCATCCTATACCTTTTGAAAAGGCAAGAGGCACCACTGGGTGACTTTGGCTCAGTGTCACAGTAATTTGCTGTTAATTACATCTCCTTTCCATTGTTCAGAAAAGAGATAAAGGCAGATTAAATCAATTACTCTGCTTTTTTTTATTCAGTTAGCATCAATTCCTCTCACAGTACTTTTAAATAAAATTTCTACCCTGCGTGTTGATTTTAGAGCACATTTAAATTTAAGTTTTAGGAGACATAGTTTAACTTATAAAAAAATTCCTTGAGTTTGGAGTTGGTGCAAAATACAGGTAGAGAGCAAAGATGTGCAGCCTATTTTTGAAATAGGGTTTGAATTTCAGTGACTGCTTGTAGTTTGTGTGGCCATTGAATCTTGATCCCTGCCCATTTGTTACAATAACAAATGGCCTGAAAATATGCTTGCTGACTTTTTTTTTCTCTTTTCCTTTTTTTTTTTTTTCTTCCAGCCTGTAGTCTGGCTGGACATGGGGCAACACTTGCAAGCACATGATGCTTGTAATGGGGCAGCTGCCTTAGAAGGTCACTGCTCTGCCATCCTCAGGAGGTTGACGTTTTCAAACCACATTTATCCAAGTGAGATGGTTTAAAAAATAGTATGAAAATCTCACTTTGAACTTGGTTTTGTGTTTGTTTCCCAGTTAATTTTTATATAATCAGTTAAACTCTGGTTCTGTGTCAGCCCAGCAGAAGAGTGGTGGGAACAAGATAAATCATGAGTGGGAAAGATCACTGAAGAGGGGGTGAAAACTATGGTTTGGTGTGAGAATCTTAGGCCTTTGTCCAGTGTTGGGTTAGTTCCTGCTGTACTGCTCTGTACCTCCTGACCCAGGAGTGCTCCGACCATCCCAGTAAGCCCTGGAGATTATGAAGTACTTAACAGGGAAATTATTCCCAACCTTACAGCTAAATCAGCTCTCTGCAGTATTAGGTAAGAAACAGTGAGTGATACGGTTGTTTTTCTAGGTGATTGCAGCATTTTCTGTACTTTCTGTGAGATTAAGTAGGTATAAAAATATGAGTCTGATAATTGGTGATTGCCACAGAAAGTATCAGTTTTGATGTAGTGTTTAATGGGGTGCATTGATTACTTCTCAGTATTAAGGATGTTGCCTGAAAATTGAATTGTGAAACTTTTTCTGTAGTGGTTTTGTAAGATGTGGGTTAGTGGTTTTGCATTGAGTTGTGTTTTTAATGGCAGGATAAGCAGGAAGAGGCTGTTTCCCCTGAAGTTTGGAGGAAGATCTGCACAGTTTGTACATCTTAATGTAAACTATTAGCTTCAAAACCAGATTTAAGGATTTGTTAAAACTAAAGACTGGTGCGTGCTGAAACAATGTTAGTGGATGTTCCTTTGATGTCTGCAGAAGAAATTGCTGGGGGTTTTTGTTTCAGTTCACATAATATTTCTCTTCTGTGTCCCCAAGCTTGTCAGAGCAACGAAGTCTTTACTCACAGCAAACTGTCAGCAAAGTTTCCCACATAGACCCAATGACATGAGACAAGATGTGGCCTTCTCTGCCCTTCCTGCCTGCATTTTTTAGATGCTTATAGGTATGCTCTAAAAAGCAGATTTGGTCAGGATTATAGATCTGATGTCAGTAAGTGGAAGCTGATGGAGTTTTTAATGTATTGTGGAAGTCTGATTTGATGGGAACATTCCTGTGCTTTTACCTAAGTGCTATTTAGGGCTTAGATAAATAGATAACACAAATGAATGCTTACTTTGATTAGTCAATAAAGCAGTTCTTGTCCAAAAATAACAGTGTAAAATGAAAGCACTAGAGTCAAGCTCAAAAAAATGTTTTGCCCACACTATTGACAGCTTCAAATTGCAGGACGAGTAGCTTTGAAAACACTTCTGATGTCACTGTGCCCCTCTATTCCAGTCTCAGAGACTCTCACCAGCTGGAATCAGTCTTAGCAAGACACTTACCAAGACTCACTGAAGACATAGTTGCACAAGCTGGCAAGTCCATGAAGAGCCAAGTGCTGTTTTCACTCAGAAATGAGTGTACATTCGTGAGGGTGAAAAATGTGGAATTTGATAAAAATGATGGATTTGTAACTCAAACTGTCATGACAGTATTTCTTTAAAAAAAACACAGTCAAAATGTTCTTTTGAGGCACTTAAAGGAGGTAATTTATGGAGCTTGTTTTTAGCTGCAAAATGCTGAACTACAGCACAGGTTTTGGGAACAATTAGCCTTGATTTTTCCTGATGTGTCTTTGATCCTTGTGCCAAGCATTTTTAATAACTGAAGGTAGATATAATGACTCTTTAAGTGGTTGAGCTTCTGCCTTCTGATGCATCTCAATACCTTTATTCTGTCTTTATGTCACTACTATGTCAAGTGTCCATACAGCCATGGACACTTGATTCAGATGACCCAGCGAGGTGAGCATTGTTGTCATAGGCAGGAGGCAAATCCTCTGTGGCCCAGACTGGTATGTTTTGTCAGTGTTTTAGGGAAGAGTCTTTGCTTTCTCAAGGTCCCTTGGTGGCTGCATGGAAGTGTTTATTAGTGCTCAGAGAAACTTGCTTTGAAGGAGACCTGCAGACGCCGTTTGCTGTTGACACAGCAGTTGTACAAGTTCTTCTGGACTCCTGACTGGGTCTACTGAACTGCCTTAGGTGTACACACACCTGTCAGGTTTCTTTTGCTCTTGCTTCAGCTTTGACAAAGAGTAATCTGTGATGTGACAACAAACGCTTAGAAGCATCTCAGTATCCATCTGGCTTCATCAGAAACCCGAGATGTTAAAAGGGCTTGGCGATGTATACAGAGGATAAATGTTTCTCTTCTGTGCTCATGAGACATGTGGACTGATTGTGGGATCTAAACAGATGGCCCTTGTCAGAGAAAGACAATCTATGGTGATTTTAGGACATGCTGTTCTTTGTTTTAATCATGATCTATTTTTAGGTGTTCGGAAAGGTACAGTGCAGTGGGTGAGATATGCCAGAAAGAGGATACTTTCCCTGGATTCCTTTGACACAAAGGATAGGGATAAGGATCTGAGGGTCTCTGCTGCAGGGTGAGAGCAGGAGAGTGAGGTGGGATTGGGCTGCAGCATGGTGGAATGCTAGATATGCTTGAATCTGGAGGATTTTGGAAGCAGGTGGCAGGTCATCTGGTTTGTCTGCACTTAAAAGGATCCAGATTTGCTGTCTCATGATAATTGAACTGCTAGCTAGTACCTAGTGTTTATTCAGTGCAGTGCTGCCAAGGGATTGACACCATAATCTTTCCTTTAAGAGGAAGAATCATCTGTGTATTTGCAGAGCACTTTTAGGCCACTGAATACTTCCATAC
>NW_008684968.1:0-19776 GCF_000695815.1 Acanthisitta chloris | reverse complement strand
AATAATAATTTTAACAAAAACAGTTGACTTGCTGAGACCTGAAATTACTCTCTAGGCTTTTTATTTTTGTCAGTGATGATTGAAATGTGCAAAAGTACATATTCCAAAACAGTGTTAAGTTTGGTACTTATAAGAATGTAGATCGCTAAGAAACAGCAAATGCTTCATCAGGATTGATGCAGCCTCCTGTAGAAATCCAAATGAAAGGACTCTGCAGCAGAGCAAATCTTCATAGCTTGTACTTTCTCAGGAGTGCAAATCATCTTAGCTTGTGCTTTCTCAAAGAGAATCGTCAGCATCACCCTTGCTAAGGGTTTTATAGGAGCTATTTTTGCTATCCTCTCTTTTTTTAGCAGATGAGGTTTGTTAGGCTGCTTTTCTCCTCAGGAATTTTTTCCTCTTCCAAAGTATCTGAAGATTTCCCCTGAAAGGTATGATGATGCTTTTGATGGGAGGCTGCGACGTTAGAAAATTCCAAGATTGATCAAGATGAAGGTACAGTGGCTGTGTTCTTCAGCTAAACAAGGACATAATCCTCTTCACTTAAACATAGTTCAATGCAGTGAATGGGCTTATTGATAGCCATTGGGGTTTCCTAGAGCCTGACGTGATGTTTTCCAGAGGTGGATGTTGTTGTGCTGCAGGGGTAGAACACACAGCCCCTTCCCACTGATGTCAGGTGGAGAGTAGGCTGCACCTGGCAGTCTGGATAGAGAATCTCTGCCAATATTCAAGATTTTTTTGGTGTTCTACTTTTTTTTTTTTTTTTTCAGTCAAGCTGTCCTCTGCTTCATGTGCATTTCTTCAGAGATCTGTGGGCTTACCTTTGGAAATGCTTGAAGCTCTGCAAAGTGTGGGTGTTTGTGTACTTTGCTGACCAACACAGTTATCTTGTGGTGGTGAGGCTGTAGGTCAAAACACCAATGGGGTTCTGAGCTTTCCTGGGAGATGTGCCTCTGACAAATGTCCTTCTCATAGTATTTCTCTTGCCAACCCTCAGCATGAGAAGGACATGGAACTGTTGGAGCAAGTCCGAAGGAGGCCACAGAGTTGCTAAGAGCACTGGAGCATCTCCCCTGTGAGGACAGGCTGAGGGAGTTGGGGCTGTTGAGCCTGGAGAAGAGAAGGTTGTGTGGAGACCTCAATTTTTCAATATCTGAAGGGGCTCCAGGGAAGCTGCAGAGGGATCTGTGTTAGGAGCTGCAGGGACAGGACAAGGGGCAATGGGCACAAATTGAAGGAGGGGGAATTGAGGTTAGATCTCAGGCAGAAGTTTTCCCTGTTGTGGTGGTGAGACACTGTCCCAGGTTGCCCAGGGAGGCTGTGGCTGCCCCAACCCTGGCAGTGTTCACAGCCAGGTTGGCTGAGCCTTGAGCAACCTGCTCTGGTGGGAGGTGTCCCTGCCCAGGGCAGGGGTTGGGGCTGGATGATCTCTGAGGTCCATTCCAACCCCTAAAATTCTATGATTCTATGATACTTTCATTTTAAACCAAGGGTTAGGGCAGACATCTGCACTCAGGGTTAGCTCTGAGTTGAAGAATGGCAGAAGGAGCACAGTAAGAATTTTTTTAACCTTCAGATGCTTCCCAGCTGGAAGTGGGGAAAGCTCCCCCTTTGCAGAGGGGGAGTTTTTTGTAGCTGAATATTGGTTGCTAGGCATGTACATCTCCATCTTCTTCTGGTCAGTGATTCATAGGCTCCAGGATGTGCTGCTGATTGTCCTCCCTGAGTTATTTTTAAGGCAGCTTGTGCACCTGTGTGCTGAGTGGTGAAGATGCTTTCTGAGCTCATGTATTTGGGAGCCCGAGGCAGTGGAGAAGTGCAGCAGTGTTCTGTTTATAGAACTGGGTCAGCGAATGTGCCTTGAGCCTGACCTCCAACAGGACACTGTTTGCAGGTGCAGTTGGAGATTTTCTGATCTATGTGGATTCAAATAGAGATGAGGAAAAAAGTGATGGGTAGCAATGGCACTAATGCTATAGTCCTGAATGTGTCAAGAGAAAAAAAGGTGCTTTGATTCTTTTGGGAGTTTAGAGATCAATGTATTGGAATAAAATTCCTCAGTGTAAGGTATCATTTGAACTTCAAAGGAGGGCAAATCACAGAGTCAGTTTAGGTTGGAAGGGACCACAGTGGGTCACCTGGAATACTGTGTGCAGACCTGGAATACTGTGTGCAGGTCTGGTGCTCTCAATGTAAGGACATGGAACTGTTGGAGCAAGTCCAGAGGAGGCCACAGAGTTGCTAAGAGCACTGGAGCATCTCCCCTGTGAGGACAGGCTGAGGGAGTTGGGGCTGTTGAGCCTGGAGAAGAGAAGGTTGTGTGGAGACCTCAGAGCACCTTCCAGGAGCTGAAGGGGCTCCAGGGAAGCTGCAGAGGGATCTGTGTTAGGAGCTGCAGGGACAGGACAAGGGGCAATGGGCACAAATTGGAAGAGGGAGAATTTAGATTAGATGTGAGGAAGAAGTTTTTGCTGTGAGGGTGGTGAGACACTGTCCCAGGTTGCCCAGGGAGGCTGTGGCTGCCCCAACCCTGGCAGTGTTCACAGCCAGGTTGGCTGAGCCTTGAGCAACCTGCTCTGGTGGGAGGTGTCCCTGCCCAGGGCAGGGGTTGGGGCTGGATGATCTCTGAGGTCCATTCCAACCCCTAAAATTCTCTGATTCTATGATGCTATAATCTGGTCCAATCTCCCTACTCGAGCAGGGCCACCCTAGAGCACATGGCTCAGGACTGAGAAAGATTATAAATCTTCCTTATGGGAATATTTATTGTGATAGCAGAAATAACCTCACAGAGAAAGAGAAATTAACACCTGAGATTAGAAAAACACGAACAGATAATCACTGTTCTTTCAGACTTGGAGCTTTCTGACTGTAACCTATAGCAGCATTATATTAAAACTAGAGTGTTTGTGATCTGAAACCCATTCCAAATCCCCTTCCAAGGGTCTGAAATGGTTAATGGAAGGTCTCAAATGAATGCCTTGTTATTTGCAGCTGATACAACATGGAAACAGATGTAGGAAGCTGAACCTTGCCATGTAATTGAGGGGGAACTAAGAGTGACATTAGGGTTCAAAGCCCAGAATAGATTATTGTGACAAAACAGTTAACTGATATGTACATCTTAAAGATACAGAAGGCTCAAAGAACTGTGTGGAATTTGCAGTGCATGTACAGGTATAGCTTGAGCCAGTTCTGTAGCAGCATTTACTGTTAGGGAGACAATTTACTCTTCTGTCATGCAAACACATTAATTTTCAGCTCTGCTGCCTGCTAGCTGTATATTCAGAGGAAAAGGGTCAGGGAGAATTTAGCTTGTCACAGCAGTTTAGACTTTGGGGGATGTAAATTATATTTTGAAACAATAACGATCAGGCACTGGAGACATTAAAAATTTATCTCCCAAGCTTTTAGTGCTTGCAACCTAATAAATAATGAAAATATCAATACAGAGAGAGGGAATTCCTTGGGGCTCATAAAAAGGAATTAAAAATAGAATATTAGAACTGTTTTATTTGCTGGTCTTTAGGATCCATGGTAATCTTCAGTCAAGGGAAAAAATCTTACAGGTTTCTCAGGAAAAAGTTTTTCATTGGTAAGTTTTCCTGTGCAAAGAGAGATTCATATGATCATGTGTTTTGGCTCAAGAATATTTTGAGGTGATCTGCAGGAAAATGACACTTTTTGAGTTGGAAAAGCTGTTTATGTTGAAGACATCTTAAGCATGAGTTGAAGAGCTTAAGTGGCTTCTGTGTGTATTCTTAGGAGAAATTAGGCACAAATGGTGATGTCAGCGTTACCAGTGCAGTTGGTCTGCAAGTTTTATGAATAACAAAATGCTTAAACTGATTAAAGATAACAGCCAATTAAGTCGTTTGTATGTGATGAGATTATCCCAGTGGATACAGGAGTGAAAGGCAGAACCTTGGCCCTTCTTCCCTTGTGCTCTCTTTGGTTCAGGTTCTTGTTCTCAATCCATTGTTTTGATTGGAGTGATTCTATGATTAATGATTCTATGATTATTACAAGGTTTTGTGGGAGCCTTTAGCAGATATTGCAGAACTGTTTATGTTAATTCGTGTGTGTTTGAAGAATACCACGATTTTTACGTCTCAAGTCTTGAAAGGTATGAAGTGGCTTTTATACTTTAGCTAGTCTGAATTGTCAAAAGTAAACAAGGAAGGAAATCCTCAAGGTCTAGGCACAGGTTTAATATGCAAATTGCTTAGCCTATAGCTCTGCATCCCAAATTCTGTTTGCCAAATAGACCTTTCTGCCCCTTAATTCTTTGTATCATTTTCAATCATACACTGAGTTAAAAACTAGTATTTGAATCTAGAATTCCTGCCCTATAACAGGTAAAATTTGAAGTGCAGTGGAGGACAAAACTCACAGGAGCTGAAGAAGCCTTTGCTCACACCCTTTTTTTTTTTTTTCTCCTAGAAGGGAAAAATCAGAGGAAGAAAGAGTTGACATTTTTTGAGAGGTGACAATAGAAAGGCAAGGGAGGTTTTGTCTCTTTTCCTCTGTGTACATCCTGCACACGAACTGAATTTGTTTGCTTCCTGTATGGGGTTTGCTGCCTCTGGGTATGGAAATCTAAGTGTGTGATTGTGTGTTCAAATCTGGGCTCATTTGGTGCATAGGGAGTGATCTCCTGTAAGATATGTGTTAAAAAAACCTGGAGCACAAATAGCTACTCTTAAAGGTTATTAGATATTTATTTATTACTTTTACTCCTACAAAGAATCAGATCTGATAGCACGACAAGTTGCATATTGGTTATCCTCCTGTTTCCTAAATTACTCTCCCAAGCAGAGTCTGAACAACATCGTACAAATTTTCTGCAGTGTGTTATACAGAGGTCATTTAAACAGACACCCTGGGAAACATATGCAGGAAGATTTATTCCTTTCCTGTCCATGGGAGAGATTAGGATTCTAACCATCACCCAGACTGGAGAACCCTCTTCCCATGGACCCCCAGGTCAGTTGAGCCAGGGCAGAGTCAGATTGGATGTGAGCAGAAATGTTTTCCCTGTCAGGGTGTTGAGGCCCTGGGATATTGCCCAGGGAGGTGGTGCTGTCCCCATCCCTGGAGGTGTTTCAGAGGTGTCTGGATATGGCACTGGAGGATCTGGTTTAGGGTTCAGGGGTTCCAGCAGTGACAGGTTAATGGTTGGACTCCATGATCTTAGAGGTTTCTTCCAATCTTGATGGTTCCATGATTCTAGTTGCAGCTTCAATGTCTTCAGCCAGAGCTATGGGCCTGATTTTATCTGTTTCATGCCTTAGCTGTAACTGTGCACACAGAAGTGTTTTTCAGCTGGTTTCATACGTCAGAAATAGATAACTTTCCAGGCTACTTCATTCAACCTGGCAATGTTCTCAGCCAGGTTGGATGAAACCTTGAGCAATCTGCTCTGGTGGGAGAACTCACTGCCCATGGGCTTGGGACTAGATTATCTCTAAGGTCCATTAAAACCCCTAAAATTCTATGATTCTGTGATTCTTCTTGGATGAAGACAGGACCATTGCAAGGCCTAATGTAGTTCTAGGCATTACTTGGTTTTGTGAAACCTAACCTTGAGCAATCTGCTCTGGTGGGAGAACTCACTGCCCATGGGCTTGGGACTAGATTATCTCTAAGGTCCATTAAAACCCCTAAAATTCTATGATTCTGTGATTCTTCTTGGATGAAGACAGGACCATTGCAAGGCCTAATGTAGTTCTAGGCATTACTTGGTTTTGTGTAGCAGTGAATGGGTATTAATTTATCTGTATCCTTGAGCAATCTGCTCTGGTGGGAGAACTCACTGCCCATGGGCTTGGGACTAGATTATCTCTAAGGTCCATTAAAACCCCTAAAATTCTATGATTCTGTGATTCTTCTTGGATGAAGACAGGACCATTGCAAGGCCTAATGTAGTTCTAGGCATTACTTGGTTTTGTGTAGCAGTGAATGGGTATTAATTTATCTGTATTCATCACGTAGATATTAATTTAAGTTCTACTGTGGTGTTTAAAATGTGAGATTTGTTTAAGAACAGCATCACTACATGCATTGCATCCATCCATGCACACACCTGCTTTTCATCTCTGCTGTGGGAAGGCTTCAAAACATTGGAGCAGGCAGAAGGAATTGCTACCCCTGTTCACATGAGACACACAAATGGCTACATACTCACTTTGGAATGGAGTAGAAAAACTCTCGGTACTGAAAAATCACATTTCTCTAGCTTCTCTAATATTAAATCCAGGCCCTTAGTCATTAGATCTTCTCTGCAGGTTTTATTTCCTTGTGATCAGAGGTTCATCTCTTTGCATTTTGGATGGAAATGGTTAATAGAAGGTGTCAGAGCATCCTGATGATAATTAGAGTTGAGTTGTGTGCTGAAGTTAGCATAATCCATAACGATTTCTGTGTTAGAAGCATTTATTTACACATTTGGCCCACATTAAATTGCAGTTGATTTTTCTACATAACTTTAGGGAATGTGTGTTATAAAAAATGTCAGTTCAGCATTCTGGGTAACAGTTCTCAGGTTATAAATAGGAAATGTGCAAATGTCATTCTGCTCATCAGGTTTTTGTGAGTTAATGGCTTGTGCCATGCTGAATTAACTGTTTTGTACTGATTGATATGCTCTGTATTAATTTATTTGTGACTATGAAGTTCTTGTATTAAAGTGGGGTCGAAGTAAATTCACTGCTCCCCCAAATTATCTGTTTTGAGACAACGGAATATTGCAGGGTACAGCTTTTCCCTGGTGACAAGTGGCTGTGCCTTTGGGTATTGCATTGCAGGAAATCCTAGCAGAGAGGGTAATTTAAGCACATACAGACAGAAAGAGCAGCCTTTTATTTTCAGTGTGATGTAAGAGCATAAGAGCACATCCTTTGGCTGTTGTCATACTGTGCATGTTCCTTAGAGCAGGTTTAATTCAAGATTTAAGGTGTAATTTTTTTCTTCTAAGGCTTATTTCGACACACAGCTTTAATGCAGTTTAATTGATTTTAGATGTTAATTTATCAATGCTTCCCCAAGTGTCTTAACATAGATGTGATAATTTAGTGCTTTTGAAAAAGATTCCCCATTCTAATTTATGCTCCCTGGTTCACTCAAAGATAAAAATATCTGGAGTATAAAGGACTGTCTTCTCAAGTCTTTATATTTTTCATTACAGAACATTTTTCTGGTGACAGTTGAAAAGGGTCAAGTGGTTTGTGTGTGTCCTCTTTGCATTTTTACATTGTTATTTGTCACTTCAGTAACCGAGTGTGTGATAATTAAGCTACCTGAGTTTCTAAACATTTTTTTTGGCTCTTCATTTGCATTTGGTAGAGGTGTTGACAAACATCCAGAGATTTGCTATCCTCAGTGTAGTGTGTAAAGTACTGGCAAAATAGCACAGTGAGATGTTGTGTTATACAAACTGCTCTTTCCTGTTGTACCTCCATCAAAACAGCTCTATGTAGACCAGTATCTGTGTGAACCCAGAGAGTTAAGATAATGAATGTAAAGTGGTCTTAGTGGGTAGTTGTTATGTTGAAAATGCATTGTAGTAACACCTTTTGTAACTCTTGGGAAGGGATGGAGATGGTGGTTCTACTGGAAAAGGATTGATTGATTGATCAACACTTTGAAAAGGCTGGATGGTGTTTCTTCAGGTTGTTCAAGCTCTACCTTGTGGTTATTTGTAAAGAGTTGTAGATCTCCAAGCCTGATGGAGCTCAAGAGGTGTTTGGCCAATGCTCTCAGGCACATGGTGTGATTCTCAGGGATGTCCTGTGCAGAGCCTGGAGTTAGACTAGATGAGGAGGCTCAGGGGAGACCTTATCACCCTCTACAAGTCCCTGACAGGAGGTTGGAGTCAGGTGGGGGTTGGTCTCTTCTCCCAGGCAACCAGCAGCAGGACAAGAGGGCACAGACTCAAGCTCTGCCAGGGGAGGGTTAGGTTGGCTATTAGGAAGAGGTTTTTTACAGAGAGAGTGCTCAGGCATTGGAATGTGCTGCCCAGGGAGGTGGTGGATTCACCATCCCTGGAGGTTTTCAAGCTGAGACTGGATGTGGCACTTAGTGCCATAGTCTAGTGACCACGGTAGGGTTGGACTCAGTGATCATTGAGGTCTCTTCCAACCCAGTTGATTCTATGATTCCTCAAGGGTCCCTTCCAACTCTGATTATTCTGTGATTCTGTCATCAGTGGCATCTGCAAATAGCTGTATTGATTACAGTATGTGTTTTATACACCAGCTGCTCTGCCATTGCACAAAGCAGAGTCCTGAAGATGCATCTCTGCTCTTCAGTGCTTGTTAAGAGTTTCTTCTGCCATGTCCTAGTCTGTATTTTATTGTGTTATTGTTTGGTTTATGAATGAGTGTTAATAGTGAATCTGGAAACAGAACCTGGAAATGCACTGTTCAAACCCAGGACTTAAAACAAAAGTTGTGCACAAATATAATTGTATTCTGAATACACATTTCAAGTTGGTATGTTTTAATAACTTCTTAAAAGTAAATGACTTCTTTAAAGCTACCTTTGCTCAGTTACAGAGAATTACTTGTGTTTTTACTTTTGCCTTAACTAGCATTCTCTTCCATTTCAGAATGTATGAAAACATGTCCACGATGGTGTATTTAAAGGAAGAGAAGTTGGAGAAGCTTACTCAAGATGAAATCATTGCCAAAACTAAGCAAGTGATTAATGGACTAGAGGCCCTGAAGAATGAACACAATTCAATTTTGCAGAGCTTACTGGAAACACTGAAATGTTTGAAGAAAGATGACGAAACTAATCTGGTGGAAGAAAAATCAAATATGATTCGAAAGTCACTGGAAATGCTGGAGCTTGGCCTTAGTGAAGCACAGGTAAAGCTGCAGTAAAAATAAAGCATTTCAGACTTTGAGGACTTAATTTGCCTTACCAAATATTAGTAATGTGCCGGGACATTTACCATTTTTCTTGTATACTAAGGGAAAAACTGCTGTAATTAATAGAGGTAATTGCTGCCTATCTTGCTGTGTTGTGGAGCTAATTATGCATTCAGTGTTAAGACACTGAAGCTCGTAACTGAGCTCCTCTTTATGACAGTGAGGCAGTTATATTTTCTGGGCAGACTTTTCCACAGCATTAGGCAGGTAATGTTCAGGCAGCTGAAGAACTGAGCAGTGGCATTTAGCTCTGAGTTACTGCCTAGGAAGGTCTCACACACATCCACACATAGGAATGAATTTCCTCCAGCCTTTGAGCTCTGGTGAAACTGCAAATTCATCTTTGTATTCCCCATGACTGAGATTCTTTGTAGTAGCTCATGATGCTCCGAGAGCTTAAGAATCTCTGATGTTTACTGAACATTTCACCAAACCCAAACTGGATCTAAAAACATTTGGAAGGTTAAGAATTGAGTACAGAATCTGAGCAACTTTGGTGCATTAAAGACAGGACTCAGAACTAACTTCTGTGAACTCTTAGATGATGAAGATGTCTGGAGAAGATGAGTGCTTAGTTAGGTTGTCAGGACTGTATTTCCAGTACAATTTTAGGGTATTTTGTACTAGGTCAAAAACCTGAAAGGATATGATGTGACACAGTCATCAGTGTCAAATGGGAGAGTGTTTGCAGATGAGTTGAAAATGCCAATGAGTTAGTTCTATTTTAACAGGCTTTCTGTTGGTCTATAACTGTGCTCAGATTTCTCTTTTGGATTGACCTATCATTGCTTGGTGATCTGGAAGTTGTGTGCATTGGATCATGGTGAATTGAGGCTGAGAGAATGAAATGTGGGTTATCAGCCATGGGAATGTAGAGAGCCTGGACATGGTATAGACTGTCAGGCCTTAGTGTGTTGTAAAAGCTCTGCTTCCTTGTGTTGGAAGAAAATACTAGAATAAAGTTGGAATACTATGGAATAAAGTTGCAGTAGTTGAGTTACCTTGAAATGGGTGTTTATAGAAGATGTGTCAGTGAATTAGTACCTTCTCTCTCCTAACTTTGATGTGGTATTTGCACTCCCAAAAAGCTAGTTCTGACTCTTGGCTCTGCCAGATCAGCAGCCTCAGTTGCAGATGTTCCTGCCTTGTTTTTCCCATGTGGTGCTTTGTGAACTGTGGTGGTGAGGAGCCAAGAAATCTGCATTTGCTGCCTTTGGTAGGAAACCAATTCCACTCCAAACTCCTACTCTCAGGCCTGATAAGACTGTTCTAACACTCCAACAAATGGAGTAATTTGTTCTGATTTATTTAAGTTAAGATGTGAAAACCTGTTAAACATGTTTTTTGTGACATGTATGTAGGTCTAGTGCCATAAATTTTCCATGAAAATGAAACTAATTTTGCTGAAGAAGTAAGAAGACTTTTCTGTCAGTTAATTCTAGGGAGTAAGATGACAAAAGATCTTAGTTTGCCATTACAGCTTGTTCAGTGTTTGAATTTGTTGACTCTGTGATCACAATTTACCTAAAGGTGCTTTTTGATGTTACAAATGCCACTGTTTGAAGAGCCCAAGTAATTTAAAACATTAGAACAGTCTGGGATGTGTAAATAGGTAGGCTTTGAAGCCTTGGGTGTGTAAATAGGTAGGGGCTACGTTCTTGGAGATGTAAATAGGTAGGTGTTGAAGTCTGGAGATTTGGACTGGTATTAGGAAATTACACCTGCAGTTTTTCTTACCTTTATAGGAAAAAGCAGTTTCTAAAGGGGGATTTTCCAGTTCCTAACACAGAGTCCCTCTCTGGCTCCTTGTAGGCCCTTCAGATATTGAAAAGTTGCTCTGAGGTCTCCACACAACCTTCTCTTCTCCAGGCTGAACAGCCCCAACTCCCTCAGCCTGTCCTCACAGGGGAAATCCCACCATATGCCTGAAAGTGTTGTCCAAACACTCTGTGAGCTCTGTCAGGCTTGAGGCCTGGGGAGCTGTTTGTGCCCAAACAGCCTCTGGTGATTTATTTGGCAAATACTCCTTTGGATGCAACTAGGAAACATATCTGTTACCTGTTAATGAGAAGAACTTACGTGAATTCTTCTCATTAACCTTAAGTGAATACTTAAGGTTCAAGTAATAAAATATTTTTATGTGAAATCCAGGACTGTATTTTAGGGGAAGGATGTCATGGGGCACGTTCTGCTTTGCAGGTGATGATGGCCTTGTCGAATCACTTGAACGCGGTGGAGTCGGAGAAGCAGAAGTTGCGCGCTCAGGTTCGCCGGCTGTGCCAGGAGAATCAGTGGCTGAGGGATGAACTAGCCAACACACAGCAGAAGCTACAGAAGAGTGAGCAGTCTGTGGCTCAGCTAGAGGAAGAAAAGAAGCACCTAGAATTCATGAATCAGTTAAAAAAATACGACGATGATATCTCGCCATCGGTAAGTAGCTGTGGAGTGAAAAGCACCTTACGTTGATGTGTGTGTTGTCATCTGCCTGGTTAGCAAGAAACAACAGATACATTTCATTTGTCTGCAGCATAAACTCATCATTAAAATACTTGACTTGTGTGCAGAATGATTCTGAGAGTTCATTATGTTAAGAGAGTATGTATTTTACTGGTTAGTAAAATCCATGCGGGTCAAAATCCATAAATATGTATCCTTATCCATCATGTAACCTTAAAAAATATGAACCAAAGCAAAATTCCACTTCTATGAATTCAGCAGTTAAAATAAGTGGGGAGTGTAAGCCTTGATTGATTCTAAGTATCTAGGGGACTTGGCTTATTTTGTCTGCTGGAAAGGCTTAATTTTCATCTAGCGAAATCAGTGTGTAGCTTTTGTATCTGTTAAGAATTTACACTAGGACAGGATGTTACTGTCTCCCCTCTCAGGACCTTCTGCCAGACATTGTGATCATCTGCACATTTTCAGTTGTGTTTACCTAGCCCATTGTGTTCCATACTCTTAGATCCGGAGAAGATGAACGCAACTTCAATTTACAGAACTAGTTACTTAAAACGACTTCTGATTTATTCATCCTTCTTTTAATCCTTTTATTCTGTTCCCTTGAGTTAGATGGGACTGTAGAGACACATCGCATTTGGTGTGTCCAGACCTTCTCAGCTGTGTCTTGGGAAGAACAGTTTTTCACAACTCATTATTTCAGCAACAGAATGGTTGAAAATGTATGTGGTTTAGTCATGCTTAACTGCTTGACTAATCCTCTTTGTCGTGTCCTAAGTAGTGAGAGTTGTTTGGGTCAGTTGCCCATGGAATTGTTCAGTGCTGGTTCATGATTTGCTGTTTGTGGTTGAATTCTGCCAGTGAGGCCTGTTCAGAGCAGGGGCAGGAGAAGGGAATGTTGAGGTTTTGATGTCCTAACTGTCCAACTGTAATCTGCAGATGGCCTAAATAGCACCATTATTTGGAGTTTAATTGGCAAATAGAGTCCAAGTAAGCGAAGCATCTTCATAGTTGTACCAACCATATGGACAGTGTTTGTTGTTAGTTTTAGTCAGCTGTGACAACCTCAGTAGGAGTTGGAATCTGCACACTTAAAGTGCTGAACTTCCCATCTGAGGTCTAGTCCCATCAACCTGCTGGGTTTGCACCCATTTTGCCCCCACTGAATGCCAACAGCAGCAGTTTTGGCTTTTCCTCATCTGTGGAAAAAGGTGTGTGAAGAGCCAGAAAAATGGGAGTGTGCTCTGCTCCTGGGTTTTCTCCTTACTGAGCTTAACATTGCTGAGAACTTCCAACTGTTTGTATTGTGTAGACTCCGCGTTTAAGGGACAGGATTGAGGGGTGATCTATTTCCCTGTTTTACATTTGGAATGATCTTTGGATGTTTAAAATCAATTTATACTGATGGTTTGTGCAGAAACTAACATGGTTCCAGATGGAGACCATTGGACATGAAGTTCCTCCCAAGTGTGGTTTTTTGTTATTGAGTTTTGACCCTTACAGATCACAACTGCAAGATCTATTGTTTGTGCAGAAGTTGAGGACTCAGAAAGTGAGGTCTCCTCATTCCTCTCCCTTGCCCATCCAGAACTGTGTGTATCACTGCAAAAAGTCCTGTTGACAGTTCTGTATTCAGCAGAGCTTAATATTCACTGGGCACTTTCATCAGATCTAATGCCTCTGTGAGAATAGCAAGTGTGTTCTTGTGTGCTTAAATTGAGACCGCAATCTAGGAGACCTGATTTCTATTCCAGGCTCTTCTGAAGGTGTCCTGTTATGTTTTGGGACAGAGGATGTAAATACATTTGCTTATAACCTTTATAACCTCTGTGAGTGATGATATTCTTGTCAATGCTGAAGTTCTCAATGCAAGGTTTTCCTTTAACACTGCTGATTTATGCCTTAGGTTAAATTTGTTTGGTTTGGGTTGTTCTACAGGAGGATAAGGATACAGATTCCACCAAAGAGCCTTTGGATGACTTGTTTCCCAATGATGAAGATGATCAAGGACAAGGAAGTAAGTGCACTTCAGGTTACACAGTGTATTTCCACAATGCAGAATATAAAGATGCTCTTGACAAATATGAATCCTTGCTTGGAGTCCTCTGGGACATGGAAGGAGTGAAGGATGACTCTCCTAGGATAAGGAAACCAGTCATTGATACATGTTTTATACATTGACATATAGAGAACTGGGGGCTAGGTTTTTTTCAAGAGAGTTTACTAGCTGTTGTAAAGTTCTTTAGACTGACTTGGGTTCAAAATTCTTCCCACAATCTCTCCTGTGGGCCTCAAAATGAGGTTAGTTCCAAGTGACCGAGGTAGTTTCTGACCAGATGGTGAATTCTGTTAATGACCTCTTTAATGATCTGATTGAAGATTTGGTGGCAGGTGTCAGTGTGAAATCTTTTTCTTATAGTCTTTTGTCCTTTGCTGAGGTTGTCTGCCCTAGTTTTACTACTCATCCTGGAAGTGTTGTTTATCTTCAGGCCAGGACTGAGTAATATGTGGTGAAGCTTGAGGTAGAGGTGTGATTGAAAAAGGCTATGAATAGACAAGCTTTGCTTAGTGCAGTGTGGTTTCTGTATGGATGTCAAGGTGGTAGTGTTGATATTGTAGTGTATATTCAGTGTGCTAGGAGCAGAATGGCTCTTAGACAAATGATTTCAGGAAAAAGGGTCCCAACTTTGCAATCAGTCTGAAGGGACCCACCTTTGCAATCAACAGTTTCACATTTCCCTGATGGGCATGTGCACAAGTTACACTCCATTCTTGGTAGCATGGGAATGCTATCCATAGCCAGCCAGGGAAGGAAGGCTTGAAGAGTTAGTAGGTTAGTGTTGATCAGGAACTCCCTCCTTAGCTCATCCTTCCTCCCTTAGGGTGTTGAAGTGGGACAGTTGAGTGGCAGAGCTGTCGTTATACCTATCTCCCTTACTTTGCTTTACAAAAGACAAAGTTGACATGTTGGTCACCTGTCCCTGACCTCCCAAAACGCTGTTATAATCCTTCAGTGCTCTGGGAGGTAGTGACTGTGGGTGAATGCTTGGAATGGTGATAGTCCACTGATGTAAAAAGGCTCCACTGGCTGTGAGAGTGGGTTTTGTGCACTAGAAAGGAGAGGACAAGGGCTCTTGGCTGGAGCCTAGTCCTATGCATTGTCTGGATTTTCATGGAAAAAAGTTAGAGAGAAATATCTAAATCTCCTCACAAATCTGTCAGATGAAAAGGGGGAGTAGATTTTTTGGGGGAGTGGGAGAGTGAGGGTTGCAACAGCCAAAGGTTAGGACCTACTGGCAAGGAGGTGGCTAAGCCTGAGGGCTAGTAAGTCAAACCCAAAGGTTGGCTGTGATGACTCAGTGCCCTTCTCTGTCACCTGTCATTTCTGGCATCCAAGGTGTTGTAGTCCTTTGTGTGCCAACCTTAAGTGTCCCTTGGTCTAACAAAGGGAAACAAAAAAAATTGTATGTTTAGAGAAGGAGAACAAAGGAAAAAGGACAAATAATTCATAGAATTAGAGTCAGCCAGGTTGGAAAAGACCTCATAGATCATCAAGTCCACCCCTACGGCAGTCACTAGACCATGGCACTAAGTGCCACATCCAGTCTCAGCTTGAAAACCTCCAGGGATGGTGAATCCACCACCTCCCTGGGCAGCACATTCCAGTGTCCTCTGTCCCTAAAAAATCTCTTGCTAATATCCAACCTAACCCTCCCCTGGCAGAGCTTGAGTCTGTGCCCTCTTGTCCTCCTGCTGGTTGCCTGGGAGAAGAGATCAACCCCCACCTGAGTCTGAGTTTTTCTGCTATGTTAGTGTTCCTTTCCCTAGGGAAACATCAATATTTCTAAGGGCAAAATCATGATCTAACCTGACCTAGTGAGGAGGTGTCCCTGCCCAGGGCAGGGGGCTGGGACTAGATGATCTCTAAGGTTCATTCCAACCCTTAAATTCTATGACTCTACGATATAATCTTGAGGTCTGTTAAGAGTTTGATGAGCTGAAATAGTTTCCTACTTCCTCCATTAGTTTATTCCATTTGGCCCTTTGAGCTGCTAGAACTGTGCAATAATGTGAATTCGGTATTAGATTACGCAGAGTAAAATGGTCACATTTTCACTGGGACTGTTCGAGGTATCCTCACTGCTGTGCTGTGTCCTCATACTGTGTGTTGAAGAAATCAAATCCAGGGCCTCTCACCTTGTGTCACTGAGCAGCAAGGTTAGACGTTTTTGTTCATGATCTTTTGAAACACCTCCAACTCTTTCTTTCAGTTCAGCAGCAGCACAGCAGTGCAGCAGCTGCTGCCCAGCAAGGTGGCTATGAAATCCCAGCCAGGCTACGGACCCTGCACAACCTGGTGATCCAGTATGCTTCCCAGGGCAGGTACGAGGTGGCTGTGCCTCTCTGTAAACAAGCCCTGGAAGATCTGGAGAAGACTTCGGGTCATGACCATCCTGATGTTGCCACTATGTTGAACATACTTGCTTTGGTGTACAGGTTTGTTCTGCCATAGTTACATAAATGCTTAGCATAGATAACATTGGGGGTTTATTTATATTGTTATATTATACAGGAATAAAGAATATTAAGATCTAAGTGTTGTCTAATATTTCACATTTATATATATTTCCATTTAAATTATATGTATGTAGATTTTATACTAGACAAGAACATAAACATAATATAAATATAATAATCTTTATAGTGTTACGTTCTACATTATATTATTTGTATTTATGACATAGAGTTAAAAAAATATTTAGTATTTGGCTACAGCCTGTTAATGTCCAAACTAGACTTTTTTGACTCTTTGATTTCCCATTAAATTTGTCTTGTTGTTTTAATTTCTAAAACCCTCCAGAGGGTCCTGCAATCTGTGTGTGACTCCCTATACTTCACAGTCACACAAATTGCTGTATTTTTGCCTGTGTCTTTGCTTTTGGGATGAAGCTGTTTTTGATGCTTTTTTTTTTTTTTTTTGTTCTGCTGGAGGCAAGTCTTAATTACCTGCTTAGAGAAAATGTAGAGCTTGAAATTGGGCAGCAGTGTAGAAATAGTACATGGTCAGTAGAATCCTCAACCAGCAAATTGCTTTGTGGTTGCAGCTTCAGGTTTTTACTTCCTGATGGCTGAATATATTCTGAATTTCCCTTTGTACTAGTGCCTTTAGGCTAGTCCTGAAGTCAGTGTCTTTTTTATGCCTTTCTTTTTTGAATCCCCACTATTAATTGTGTCTCTTTAATATTCAGAGACCAGAACAAATACAAAGATGCAGCAAATCTCCTGAACGATGCCTTGGCTATCCGTGAGAAGACTCTGGGCAAAGATCATCCAGCGGTTTGTAAACTTCCAATATCCTATTTTTAGCTGTGTCTTTCACTCAGTTTTGTTCAGCTCATTCTAACACCAAACTCAACAGGAAAGTTTTAAGACCGGTACAGGTAGGAGACCACAATGGAACAATCCTTGTTTTCTCTGAAGTATTTAAAGTACTTTTTGACCATTATATGCAGTGATGTTTCACTGTAAAAGAATCACAGCTTATTCATCCGTGACTTGGAGGGCTCAGAGGTGCCTTCTCAGCAAGTTCCTGATGATACAGAGCTGGGAGGAGCAGTGACACCTCAGAGGGCTGTGCTGCCCTTCAGAGGGACCTCGACAGGTTGGAGGGATGGAGAAGAACCAACTGAGATTCAAAGTTTCAAGCATGGAAAATGTGGCAGTGCTACCCAACTGCCAAGAACTCCATGCTTACACTACAGAAAATGCGTCCAAGTAATATGCTCTCACTCCTGACAGGTTTTTTTCATCATCCTGGTGTTATTCAGAAGATGCAAAGAGAACACATGGAGTGCAGCACCATTAAGTTTCAGGGAAAAGGGCCAGTAACTATGGAAATGATTCAGTGATGTAAAGAATCACCTGGAGTGTTGTGTCCAGTTCTGGGCTCCTCAGCACCAGAGGGACATGGAGCTCCTGGAGCAGCTCCAGGGGAGGGCAAGGAAGATGCTGAAGGGACTGGAGCACCTCAGGGATGAGGAAAGGCTGAGGGAGTTGGGGCTGTTCAGCCTCGAGAAGAGATGACTGAGAGGGACCTCAGGAATGGATTCAAGGCCATGAACAGGAAGTGCCAAGAGGATGGATCAGACTCTGCTCAGTGGGGGAAACCGATACAGCAAGAGGGAAGAGCAAAAACTGATGCCCAGGAAGTTCTACCTGAACACAAGGAAGAACTTTCCTGTGCAGTCACTGAGCACTGAACACGTTGCCCAGAGAGGTCGTGGATTCTCCATCACTGGAGGTGTTCCAGAACCATCTGGACACAACCCTGAGCCATGTGCTCTGGGCTGGCCCTGCCTGAGCAGGGAGGTTGGACCAGATGACTCACTGTGGTCCCTTCCAACTTACCTGTCTCTGTGATCCATGGGATATGTCACTTCATGCAGCTCTGAGCCTGGATGTGAGAGGTACTTCTGTCAGAGAAGAACATATTCAGAAGATGTGTGCACTAAATGACATTTCTACAAATGAAGCAAAATTATATGGGGTTTTTTTGGTTTTTTCCCCGCTATTGTTTATGTATCCATTTTTGTAATTTTTTCTTCATTTCCAAATTCCAAGAGTTCTGCCCTTGGCATGGAAAATTGAAAACATTGATGCCTTGCGGCTGTGTTCAGCCAGTGTCAGTGTAATGAATGTTTCTCCCCCGTTCACAGGTTGCAGCAACCCTAAACAATCTTGCAGTGCTTTATGGCAAACGGGGGAAGTACAAAGAAGCTGAACCTTTGTGTAAGAGAGCACTGGAGATCCGAGAAAAGGTATGAGTGACAAACACCTCTCAATGGCTTTCTGAGGACAACGTCAAACACTCTTCCTTTGTTCTTATGTTTTGGTTGGTTAGATCTGCCAGATGAACCCCAGAGTTAGCAATGTATTTGTAGCTAGCAGCACCTGAAGTTCAAACCAATAGTAAGCTCCAGTAGAACTGTAGAATTGTTGGGGCACTCTGGGTGTATACTAAGTTCTGCCTTTAGAATTAACCTTCTTTTAGAATTAACCTGTTTTTCCTTCCCTTTTGATTGCTGAGTTGTCTTTGATTTGACAAGAGCGTTGGAATTAAAAACCTGAAACATCCTTAACATTTTTCAGTTGATTATTCTGTGGATGTTAATTTTAGTCCCTGAGACTGAATGTCTGAATCTTCAGGCTCTGCATAATTCTCTCCATGTAATGTTGTTTTACTACTTAATTTTATTCCTGTTACGGATTGTGCTGCATCATTCTCTGTTTGCAATCTGAGTCATTTTCATATCTTTCAAGTGCACCTTTTGCTTTTGTCATCCTCATGTTGAGTTGATGAGGAATAAAACTGACAGGGCATTTCTGAGTGATGTATTTTTAAACCCTGATATAGAGTCAGAGAATTATAGAAGCATCAAGGTTGGAAGAGACCTCTTAGATCCTCAAGTCAAACCATTAACCTGTCACTGCTGGAACCCCTAAACCCTAAACCAGATCCTCCAGTGTCAGATGCCTCTTAAACACTTACAGGGGTGGTCACTCCAGCTTTTGCTTTTGTCATCCTCGTGTTGAATTAATGAGGAAGAAAACTAACAGGATATTTCCAGATGATGTATTTCTAAACCTTGATGTGATGATTAGAGGATGTTTCAATTCAGTGTGTTTCTCTTTCAGGTCTTGGGGAAAGATCACCCTGATGTTGCCAAGCAGTTAAATAACTTGGCTTTACTGTGCCAGAACCAGGGTAAATATGAGGAGGTTGAATATTACTATCAGAGGGCACTTGAAATTTATCAAACCAAGCTGGGACCAGATGATCCAAATGTTGCAAAAACAAAGAACAACCTGGTAAGCCTTTGCTAAAGTGAACCCAAGAGGAATTCCCTGATGAATTGAAATGCACGTTTATTCACCATGAGATGTATTTTTTACTTATGAAGATAAATAAAGCAGTGGCTGATATTTTTTGGGGGTGTTCTGTTTTCAGGCATCCTGCTATCTAAAACAGGGCAAGTTTAAGCAGGCGGAAACTTTATACAAAGAGATTCTCACTCGCGCTCACGAACGGGAGTTTGGCTCTGTAGATGGTAAGGAACTGAGTTTGATTTGATTGTTTAATTCTTGTAGTTACTGTGAAATAAAATTTGGAGGAAGTCAGGAGTATCCTGATTAAAATGGTCATCTGCTTTAGGTGGACTTAAAAGTGAGCTGATAGATGTGTTGGAGGTATATTGACATAAGGAAGATTTGAGATAGATCAGTAACGTCAGATTCAAAAGCAGAGTCTTACATGAGGTGGATTTGATGGGTTTATGTTCTATGGATTGTATTTCTGGTATAGAATCATAGAACCATCAGGGTT
>NW_008684967.1:0-2160 GCF_000695815.1 Acanthisitta chloris | reverse complement strand
TTTTTTTTTTTTCTTTTGGAAATTTAAACTTTCAAACCACTCAAATTTCTGATGGATTTCCTCTTGCAGCCACAGTTGGTTACAATTGTTGTCCTTTGCCTTTGAACTAGACTTGTGCTGTTAATGGCTTTGGGTGTCATGACTTGGATGTCAGTCAGTGGGTGAGAGTCACAAATTAATTGTCATTGCTACATTTTTCGCAGGACTTACACATGAATATCAGCCACCCTGCCAAGACCAGGAGGAGGACTATCACAGCAATGGATACAGCAACACATGTTCTGGAACAATGTCTTTTACCTACAGAGAGAGAAAAAAAAATAAAGATATGGGGAACAGCTGGAAAAAAGAACCCTTGTTCTTCATTCACAGATGTCCTTTCCAGGCTCACACTTGGAATCTGTGGCCATCTGCTGAAACCAGACTGAATGTCCTGGTGCTTCCCATATGGCTCTGCACACTTGTGCTTAGGTAACTGTAGAGCATCCCAATATAATCCATGTTTGAGGAAATGGTTAAAAGGGAGAGAGTCATCATAAGACTACATTGCACGAGGATAAATAGAGTGCTAGTGGGAGAGAGAGGGGAACTGCATGAAGTAGAAGGTGGTTTGGAAAGAGAAGCTAAAAAGGACTGCTAAGAGAGAATGAAATCCATACAGGCAGCCCATCTATTATGGAAGGACAGCATTCTGCAACACATGGTCAGTGCAAGGCACCTGCAAAGAATGGTCTGGGAGGAGGTAAAAGGAAGTTGGCACAACTATTAGAATTAGATTGTTGACTTTGCATAGCCATAGATGTTAAATGAAGAAAAAAGGGAGGAATACAGAAAAGCAGAAAGTATCACAAACCCTGGAAGATCAAAGATTATATATTAGAGAAACCAATTAGGCAGAAAAGAACTTGCGAAGGAAAAGACTTCAAACACAAGTTTTCAGACACTCTGTTTCTAACACGTTTTGTCTTCAAACACACCAAGAGAAGGTACATTGCTGGAGATCTGGAGGCCAGAGGATGGTAGGCTCTTCTCTTGTAGAGACCATGAGTTAATCCCTTGTGTCAGGGTTGCCTGAGTAAGAACTGGGTAGATCTTGCAGTTGACAACAGTTCCTTGTGAGGAGCTGCATGAAGTGAAAGATGTATGGCCCAAATAAAGCATGGATATACTAACAAATTCTAAGGGGCATAGGTGGGAGATGGCTGGATTGCTATTGCTGTCTTGTAACCCCACTCTTAAAGCTCTCTCACACCCAGGGACTAGAAGGTAACAGATATAAATAAAACAGTTCTAGAGGAGATTAGTGAACATCAGCTCTCCTGTTCTGACCTCACAGCCACAGAATTATTTAGGTTGGAAGGGACCTTTCAAATCTCCTAGTCTAGTTTCCCTGCTCAAGCACTGTTGGCTAGAGCAGAATGCACAGGACCTGTCAGGTTCTGAATATCTCCTAGGATGGAAACTTTCCAACCTCATGCCTTAGGAATTATTCAGAAGGTAAATGATCATACACCAGGGATGGTTTCTGAGCCATGTGGGTTTATGAATCAACAATTTGCCTCTACCTTCAATGGTGCCTCAGTTAGACCAGCCCTGTTTTCAGAGAAGGTAAGTGGTAAATGATGGTGTAGACTGGGGTTCTGCAGAAGGGTGAGTGAATAGATACACATCTGTGTCAGGAAGTGCCTGAGTGAAATGTCACAATATTTCATGTGAAGCTACTACAGGAATGTACCATGTATGTCCACCCTCTTATTCATCTTCAGGTTTTCACTTATCACTAGGTGGTTTCTTGGTGTGGCCCATAATATCCTTGTGTTCCTATACCTGTGAAGCCAACAAGTGTTTAGTTGCATATAATACAACACGTCAGCTGTCCCCTGCCCTGAATATGTAAAGCAGACAACTGCATCCTTCTGTCTCCCACACGGGTTTATATCATTTCATTTTTGGAAAATAAGGAGTGTTCTTGTCTCATTGTTCAAATTCATCTCAATTTATGAGGCAGCTGAGAACTCACCAGGTGATGTGTACCTCCTTGCATCATTTGTTGCAGCATTTGTGTCTTGGGGTTTCACTTTCACTTCTGCATATGTAGAACCTAAGCGAAGGCAAAAATAACAAAGAACAGAGACAATTGAGAAACAACTTAAATGAAAC
>NW_008684966.1:0-19363 GCF_000695815.1 Acanthisitta chloris | reverse complement strand
CACTGTGCTGTGCTGGAAGCTCCACATCTCATGGTGTGAGCTCCACATCTCATGGTGTGAGCTCAGAGCCCCTCACACCACCCTTGGTCACTGTGCTCTGTGCTGGAAGCTCCACATCTCCTCAGCACCACTGACACCTCAGCAGCAGAACAACATCCCTCAGCAGCTGTTTGTGCAGCTTTTTCCTTGGAATATTGTATTGCAGCAAGCTGGCATGGCTGTGTTTGACCCCACCAAGTGTGGTCCAGCCTGTGGTGGGCTCTGGTCTGGTGTCCACATGCCCTTCAGGGGCAAACCCTGCAGAGAAGGCTGTGGGCAGTGTGATAACTATGATTCTGTGATTCTAATAACACTGTGGCAGTGGGATAAGGCTGTGGCTGTCCCTGTCCAGCCCTAAGGCTCCCCTGGCTCACACCCTAGATGGCAGCAGCACCCAAGGAATGGGCTGGGAAATCCACACCTGCCCATCCTTCATGGGGTCTCACATTCACAGAAATGCCATGTGAAAGCCTCCATCTAACAAGAAAAGCCTAACAGAAGGTACACGGTGTGAGCACCAAGCGTTTCTGCAGCTGAGGTGCCACATGGCAAGGACAGAGCCAGCCCTGCCAGGCAGCCTGCAAAGAGCACAGGGACAGGCTGCTCCCTTCTCTCACCAGCACAGTTTTTGGGCACAATAATGGCAATAATCCTGCTATAAAGGGGTAACTGGGAGGGCTGAACTGCTGGGTAGGGATGACAGCCCCAGCACAGGGGAAACCTTGGCCTGTTTTGCTGTGCAATCATTTCTAAGCCATACCCACACCTTAAAACACTTCTACTTGTTTCAGTACTGGTACAACCTCCTGTCCAGCTGCCCTAGTTGCTCCTGATACACAGGGAACAGGAGAGCCAAGCAAGGAGTGTCAGACCTGTCACCCCACAGCAGTGTACAACACCCTGTCAGGATTTTTCCAGAACCCACATGGCAGCAAATGATGCTGAGTGCCATGTCCACACTGACACACACGACAGGCACCACACAGGACTTGCTTTGCTGGGTGAGATTTGTCAGAGACTCTTTTCTCCCTGCCCATGCTGGCACTGCCCTTTTCTCCAGCTCCACTTTCAAACCCTGCAGAACTGCAGTCACAGCTGCAGTGAACTCCTGGGAGGGAAGTTCCCCAGGCCTGGAGCTGTGCATAAGAAAAGCAGGCACTCTATTCCACCTCTCAATCTGAAAGAACATTACTATTTTACTATCAATGACTATTGATTTTCCTTCTCCATCTTGCATTTCTTGAGCACATCCTGTATGGAAACAAACCTGAGAGAAAAGAAGAGAGAGCAAATAACACTGTTTACTTTGCAATGTATTATTGGTTTCATTATGTGAAATGCTAAGCTTGGGTTTTACCACATGGATTAAGTGCCACTCCAGCAAGTAATAGATGTGTCTACAAATGAAAAACAGAGTGAGATACAAGTGGCAAAGCACAAGGCATCACTTCACTGTCTCATACATCACCCTGTGGTGACCAAGGCACCAGCCTGAGCCTCACCCAGCTGGGCTGGGCAGCACCACAGGTTGTACCAGATCACCTGAAGAACATCTTGGCCCTCTTGCCACCTGTTTCACTGCTGTCTGAGAAGAGTTCACTTCGGGCTAGGTATGCAAGAGTTACTCTTGTATAATAAAGTTCTGATTAGGGAGATTACACCAGCTCAACTGATATATTTGAAAGTTTAAACGCAGGAAACACACAGGACTAACAAAAAGTGACAGTTTCAGCTCCAAGGGCCTGCAAAGTTGCCTTCAGCCACTGAGAAAGTAGGCAAGCAGGCTGTCAAGATGGATTTTGATCTTCACATGGGAAAGAGGACAGCACACTGCTCTTCTAAGGATACAAATATAGCTAGCAAACTCAAGATTTTCTGTTCATCCAATGATCTTAGGAGTCCGTGAGCTAAAAAAAGCATCGATTCCTCATCAGTCACATGAGCAGGCCAAGGCACTGCTAGGAGCAAACCCACTGGGGAGGGATGCAGACCTACCACTGCCCAGGGCAGCACAGCCCTCAGCACAACCTGCTGGATGCCACTTTCCAAAAGAAAAACGGGGCTGAAACACAAGCAGCAAGACTGGGAGAGCCAAGACTCCTTGCCCACACCACCTTGTCTTTTACCTACCTGTGAATGTGGGGCCTCCTGCTGCTTTCTTAAAACACTCAGGCAGTAGCTGGATCACTGCCACACTGTGGGAATGCACTGAGGTGAGGCTCCAAAACCACAGAGGCTCCACCACCACGTGGGGCTTACAGGGCACACGATCTCTGCACTGGATTTTCTCCTCTCCAGCTTCACGCTGTACAGATCCGTGAGCTGCAGTCCTGCCATGCTGAGAGGTTCACCCCTCTGCTTTCCTCAAAGGCTGCAGCATGGGAAGGAGCTCCTCCTAGCCATTCCCAAGCAGTGGAAATGGGCACAGCTCCACAAAGCAGCTGAAGATCTGGCTCCACTTGACAGCAGTTTTATCTGAGATGGTGATGAGCTTGACTGGAGGGTGCCAGCTGGATTGCTCTGGGGGACCGTATTTATAGATAACACTTGAAAGGGCAAGTTCAAGGTGATAGCTCCTGGTAGCCCTTTTCTTGTTCCTTCAAGAGATCCTTATTCACACCTACTGAGTGCTAGCCAGGCAGGTTGGAAAGACAGCAGATGAAAGCTCCTACTGCCCTGTGTTTTCTCCAGCCACCCTGTCTGCACATTTTCCAGACCAAAACTTCATTTTCCAGGTCAGAGTAGTGTGTTTGTTTCTCAAATCAATGAGATGCTCAGTGTAGTAACAGCATATCACCACTTTTTAAAGCCTTCACCTTCCTGGCCTCCCAGAACAGCACTTGTTCCTTGACTCTGGACATTGTGTTTCACAAAGAACATTGCAAAATCGTTGGCAAGAATCACCTGGGGGATTATTTTTGCTTGCTGAATGACCAGTTTTCAAAGGGGTAAAGGGACTGGGCATAGCAGATAAATAATCCCAAGGGCTTTTTGCATTGATTTAAAAAACTTGGGGATACTTTAAGGCATCAGCATCATCCCCATAAAATCCATGATAGAAAGAGAGATGTCTCCACTGAGCCTAAAACCACACACCAAAGCCATAGGCTGAACAGGAAGGATTCCCCTCCACACCAGTGTCATGCCTTGATTTGGCAACTGAGGCCACTTGGGTCGATGTAGCTCTAAGTAGCTCTGCACACATGGACATCATAAAAGTGACTTTCTGAAGGCAGCCAAGCCACCAGTTGGCCACTAAAGCTAATGCTGACCCAGACACTGCAGGAATACAAACCTACACCCTGTTCAGCTAAGAGCAAGGTGATGCTTCCATAGCACGCAGAAGAATGTGGTTGGTTTATTCACTGCTCCCTGTGTGAGCTCCAGACACACTGTTGTCCCTTGGGGCTGGTCTGAGAGGCCCAGTGAGAAAGCAGCAGCAGGAAACACCAGTGTTGGCCACAGTGTTCCATCAGGGGCTCTCCAGGAGTTCCCCAGAAGTTACATGCACAGACAAGGAAAGCTCTGGAGCCAGAACAGCTCCTGAGTGCCAGGGCCTCCCTCACAACCAGAGGCTCTGCAAAGAGGAGGCCACAGGGCACCCACACCAGCCCCACCTGGTGCAGTGAGCTCCACAGAGTCAGGTGTGCATTCCTCCTTTCTGCCAAAATACTACTTAGCTGCAGGCTAAAACAACTGAAAGGTACTGGGTTTTTTTCACAAGGCATTTGAGAATCTTTCCAGTCGCTGCCAGAACACTGCACTGGCTAGAAGTGAAAAAAAAGTTAATTAAAAGGAGACTTTTTTAACTTAAAAGCTCCTGGGAAATGAAATAAAGCTTTCCTTCATTCTAAAACCTGCTGATACAGCAAGGGAAAAATAGTTTGCAGGTTTAGGGACACCCACATGAAGCAGGAAATGCTGCTAATTAAAGCACCTGATTTCACTTCAGTCCAAAGAGTTTTGCAAGAGACTGGAAAGCTCTCCCACTGAATTCAGCCCCACTTAGCTTCCTGAAGAGATTTAAGTGGCATAGTTTAAGATGCCAAGTGATGTTAAACTCCACGGAATGTCTTGTACAAATATAACAATACACCAACTCTATCTCCATTAGTCCAAAAATGACAAAGGAAAACCTGTGCAAGCCACACTGAACAGGTACCTGGCACTCCTGCCCCAGGAAGCAGGAAATCCTGTCAGCTCACACTCACCAGACCCTGCTGAGGGTTACAGGTGGGCTGTGCTCCTCAGAAACTCAAAGAACTACAAAGCAGCCTGGTCAGTTGTATCTTTTTTTTATTAGGTTTATTATGACTTAAGAGTTTCTATTACTCCAGCTGGGTAAACCACATTTGAAAGTAAGTTTAACTGCAGGACTTCAGTTTCAGCCAAAATCATTTTTGCATTACTTTATTGTCATATAGATTTAAATTGAACATTTAAAACTTACTTCATTAATAAGCAAGCCAAGCTCAGTAGCTCCAGTGCAGGATGTACTTTATGTAACTGCCGCACACTCGTGTTAGATCGATGTACATGGAGAAGAGACCAACTCTACGATCCGTAGGAGAAAGCAAAAGTAAAGCACCATTTTTACCAAACTAAACAGTTCTCAAGTCAGTGTTGCCTACTGAAAAATCAACACACTTCTGGCTCCAGGAGCTGCAAGTTGGGACAAGAGATGAGAGCTACTTCCAGAATGTCAATTTGCTACGCTGGCACAAGAAATCATCTTCCAAGCAACAGGTACTGGACTCTTTTCATCTTTTTTTTTTTATTTTAATAGACAACCTATTTTCCTTGTGTTTACCAGGTGAATACATGCATTTTTGATCATTCTGGCAGAGGTCAAAGAGCAAACAGCAGTTGGGGCTAAATGAAAAACAATCAACGAGTTGCCAAATATTTCAGTACAACCAAAACAAAACATTAATGCAACCAGTTCCATATCTGAGCCTGCTTTCTTTCCAAGAAAAATGGCAGAAATCAAATAGCAAAGCCAGACAAATTGAGGTTTAGGTGGCTGAATTAATGTTTCAAAGCACTAACAAGGTTTGTTTCACTGCAAGGCAGAGTCTGGCTCTGTGTCTCTGGGCTAACCAGCAGCACTGCAGGTCACTCCATGCCTGCAGAACTGACACAGGAGGATGTCACCTGCAGCACATGAAGTGTGTCAGGAGTCACATAAGCATCTGTACAAGGCAGTGAACCAACAAACAGAAGAGCTGAAAGAATGATTCTCACCTGTCCTTTCTGCTCAGGACTCGACTTTTCCTTTGGAACAGAAACATCCCTCTGCCAACAGTCCAATAAATACTAACAGATATACTTAGGTAACATCTCCCAAAATACTTGTTGAAAATGCAGCTCCAAATGAGAACTAACTTTATGCAGGATTAATATTTTACATAAACTCTTATGAATTGCAGTTAGTAGCAGTAACTGAAACTAATGTGTACTGAGTCTCTGAGTGCTGTGCAAGTTCAGCTATGTAACACAGGTGGGGGTTGAGCAGTTCTTACCACTCCTGCTTGGGACAGCTCTTACATGAACTGTCCATGAACTACAGAGCCTCTCACTACAGTACTGTGCAACTCTTGACATCTTCAAGGGCTCTTTGACGTAAGGAAATGTGATGGAAGCACCACAAGGTAAGGAAATCATGCTCTTAGGCCAGAGCCTTGAATTCAGAGTGTTCCACAGAGCACTGTCTTGCCTTGCCTACACTCATGAGAGGACACCAGGGTGAAAAAGGGCAAACCTACAGCGAAGTCTGCTTCTAACAGGGTAGATAATACAACAGCTCTGACTCTACAAGCAGGTAAGCAAAAATCTTGAAGAGCTGTGTATAAACACGGAGCTCAAGGTGCCTTAACTTTGCTAGAAACCACAATTTCTTTAGATTTGTGACTCTAGCACAGCTACACTGAATCCAAGAATCAGCTTATGCTTCCAGTTACAGCATGCATCCCAC
Organism: Acanthisitta chloris; assembly: GCF_000695815.1. Taxonomy (NCBI): domain Eukaryota; kingdom Metazoa; phylum Chordata; class Aves; order Passeriformes; family Acanthisittidae; genus Acanthisitta; species Acanthisitta chloris. The sequence continues at coordinate 13,350 of NW_008684966.1, read as the reverse complement.
CTCACTAAACACCTTTCCCAACTGCAGGCTTGGAGCTCCTCATTTTCTTATTCTTCCTATGTTATACCTTTCCTATGCAGAGACTGAGAGGCCCTGAAAGCCAGAGCTCTCCATCAAAGACTTGCTGCATCTACATGTAAAACTAGCCAGGACACTCTGACTGACATCTATCCTTCCCCAGCCAGAAACAGATTTACAGCAGATCAGTCTTGATTCCTACTTCAGGTTTCGATTACGCTTCAGTTACAGCAGCCAGAGTTCAATCCTATGAATGTAAGCTCAACACAAAAAAAAGAAAGCCATAAATCCTTTGTAATTCATCCTTACGGCATGTTTATCCAGAGTCTTGGAATCAACTTCCAGTTTTAAGTTATTTTCTTAGCACTCCATAGAACCTGCATGTCACTCCCTGCTGAAGGGGATGGCACCACACAGAATCTGCTTTCAGTTAGTCCAAGTTTCCACATGTGACCAGAAGTCTTACTTGTTAGAACACACCCCTTTTTCCAACTATCCCCACGTTCCCTCTTCTCCCACCCCTCCCCAGCAATGGGCAATTACTCCACAAGAAATGTAAAACAGGATATGGGTGTACACAAACCTACCCTTCACTAATACTGAACAGAAAAGCCTATTTTCCAATTACAGGACATTTTTCTCTAAATTTAGGTCAGCACTGGTGCAGTCTGCACTGTGTATGATTACCACGAGGATAATACCAATACATATATTTTCTCAAACTGATTTAAAAGCCTATGAAGTTAATTGGGGAAAAGTTTAATATTGCTACTTCAGAGCACTAGAACACACAAAGTGAATCCAATAAAGATCCTTGTATTGATTCAATATTAAGTATTAACTGCATGACCATCATAGCACCTCTTTACATTATCACACAATCACCAGAATTATCAACTGCTTTTAAAACTAAAAAGGGTACAGTCCAATATTTATAACTTGCACACTGTTACTATACAGGAACTAGGTGCATGGTACAGTGCTGCAAAAATGGAAGCCTGCAGTTTTGACAAAGATGCCAAGTCATGTTGTAGACAATTTCAGTCAAACTGGCAATACTGTTTAAGCAAATACTCAAAGCAGGAAATAAAAGGACAAAAAAAAAAAAAAGCATTCTATAGCCAAATAAACATCTGAAATTTCCTTTCCCTTTAAGAATACAAGTAAGGTCACTTTTAGCCTTGGAACAGATACATGTTCGCCTATGATGATCTTGCTAACTACTACACAATATCTGATGTCCTCTGCTAAGAATATAGTTGAAGAAAGCCGCAGTTACAAGAGGCATCTAATGTAATATCTAAAATTTCCTTATGGCAATTATTGAATCATTTGTCTCAGAACAGTGAGTATGGAAAGATGGTCTCATGTTTCCTTTTTAATAGTACTCTGAGGATCAAGTGGCTTTCAAGCAGCATGATGGGGTTGAAATTTTTGCAGTTTAGATCATTCTGTTGCGTTTATGAGTTGGTGAGTCTGTAATGACATCGCCACACTGGGCTGAGGTACGCTTTCTAGTTCCACCATTGTCCAAGTGGAGTGCCATTTCTTCTGATATGAAAGTGTTCAAGTCAACATCATGGAGTCCATTTCTCCTTCGACTAGCATTGGAGCCGCTGCTCACGTGAGTGGGCGAGCCAGGGGTACTGGAGCGCACACTTATACTAGCCATTGCACCACTAAGACCTGGGGAGAGAGAGAGAGAGACACTGTGTAAGTCAAACAGCAAAGAAAGAAAGTTTCCCTGGTGTGGCAGGGAGGATGACACTTAAGACTTCTACTGAGAAGGTAAATACACTTCACCCTGCTGTTGGTACCACGCTGATTTCAAGTTCAGACCTCATCTGCTCAGCTTCTAGTCCACTAAGAATCTCCCAAGAATGGCTTGTTATGATGTTAAAAGTGAGCTCATACCCAGGCTGGACAACATGGCAAATAGCAGCTCCAGCAGCACCACCTGCTATGCACAACCTGCACATACTCAGCCTAGTTCAACAGAAAGGCTTCACACCAGACCAACACAGTCCCACCAAGGCCTGTCCAGGCTGAACTGGCCTGGTCTCACTCCCCACCTCATCACCCTGCTCCTTCTCACCCCTCAGCCACTGCAGCTCTGAACAAACCTGCAGCATGACAGCACATCCCAGACGGGTGTACCCACACCCAGGTTTTAAGGAAAAGCTTCATTTCAGGGCTGACACTAAGAGCCAACACATCAGTATTATCAGAACTCAGAAGAGCACTTAAAAATAACAAAGCAGCAATAAAAACCGCAATACAGTCACCCCCAATTTGTTACTGACAGAGCTGACCCAAAACACTGTCTGGGTCCTCAACACTACTGGGGTTGTGTTCAGATGGATAAAGTGTTCACCTAAGACTGAAATGTCTTTTTTTGTAGAAACAAGGCCACAAGAAAACCCCATGAACTTCATACCAATTTAAGCTTCGCCTTCAGTGGTAGTACTATTAAACTCCATTCAGAATTCAGGCTACATTTCTAGAAAACAGCAGGTCAGGGATCAGACAAATATCTTTGCTTCAAATGTGACTATTATAGGAAAGTACAAAACCATCTGCTGACCCTAGAAATAAGCCTACCAAAGCAAGGGTCATGCAGGAAGACAAAGAGCAGCAGCTTTGTACCTGCCTGCTTTTCTAGCAATAAGAACATGCAAATGTTAAGCTGTCCAGGAAGATTCCTGTCCCAGTAACCTTCAGAATCTTGAGCTGGTATCTTCTCCAGTCTCAAATACTCTATAGCCCTGTCCACCCATCACAGATCTTGTGTGCTAAGTCATTTAACTCACATACAGTCAGGGAAGCAGCCACAAGTCACTCACTGACCACTCAAGCCTAACAAAGCCCAACCCATTAGCTGCTGTCAGGCCAAATAACCAAACTCAGAGGCTCTGTGAGGAGAAGACTGATGAGCCACCACCTCAGTTACCAGAAACCTCAATTAGAAGCTAAATTCTCAAGTCATCTGCAGGTTGATACACAAATCAGGGTGGAACAGTCCAACCAATGTCACTCTATTGAACATTACTATTGAATGAACACTTAAAGCTTCAAGCTTGTCACAGACATTGTGCAACCACCAGAAACAGCCACTTATCACTGATGCTTTCTCAGAGCTTTTCCTTACAGCTCCAAGTGCTGCTCCAACATGACTCAGAAGCATGGTCTGAGCTCAGACAGCACCCTGCAGGTTTTAGGAGCACCCAAACCATCTTTCATTCACAATGGCACAACGTATTTAAACAGCAGAAGCTGTTTCAGTGAAAGGCAATCCAAGGTTTGTGACAGTACTCCCAGGATTAAGGTCAAGCTTAACCTCAAAACCATTATGAAAAGAGTTTCCTATACATCTAGCAAGGAAAGTAAAGCAGCTACTTGATAAGGTAGATGTACAAGCAAAAAGCCCATTCAGATACCACAACTTGGAAAAACTACCAATGTGTGTAATCTGGGCAGTAACAAATCACTTGACAATGCGCAGACAACAGCAGTTTAATTTCAACTGGCATAACATACATTAGAGAAAACATTAATTCAGCTGTACATTTTAATTGGAAGAAGATCTGACAGTGCACAGAAGGTGACATTGCTGCAAATCCAGACTGATTGCATCACCATTCCCAGCAAAATTGCTCTGAACACGTAAGTTCAGTGTTGTTAGTTCCACTCAGAGTCAACAATTTACATCACTTATCAGCCGTTTACTCTTACAGTATTCAGCCCATTTATCATGACACCTTTTCATTGTGCCTAGTGCCCAGGCAAGGAGAGAACATTTATTCCAAATAAACCCCAAAACTGACCTGTGATGTGGGAAGACATTTTTTGGCATCTCCAAGGAACTCTGTTTTTAGGTGGGGCCTTTTCAAGCAACAATCATTCCCCAAAGCAGCAGATACAAATGTCAGTAAAGGCTGCTGCAAGTTCTCACACTGGCAAGGGGCACACACAATGCCTAGAGCAGGCACTGACTCCCCAGGGTTTGTCTGGGTAATACTAATCACTGTACATTGAAATACACCAATAACCTCCAGGAGATCATTCAGGAGTTTGAAGATCTTCCATCAAACTTTGTCAGAGGCAGGAGAACAGCACAAAGAGGAATACAAGGACCCTGAGCTGCAGTTTGATCAGGTATAGTCATTCCTGCAGATGCTAACAGAGCTGGCAGGAGTTCCTGGCAGGTAACCCTGTCACAAAGCACTGCACACCCACCCAGGAGAGCAGACCTGCCAAACAAAACCTTTGGGTCATGGTTTGGGATTGTATCAAGCTAAGAGGGAAGAGGCAACAAAAATTCAAGGCATGTGCTCAAATATCAAGATGCCATTCCATGGAAGCAGCAGCTCTGAAGATAATCAACAATGCTACTGAAAAGATCTAATTTTTGCTGACAGAGAAAATGTTATTCAAGGTTATTTTTTTCTTGGAAAGTTGTTGCAATGCAGAGAGAAAAATCACAGAACACCTATTTACTGTGAATTATTCTAAGTTTAAGCTTCCATTGGACTTCCCAAAGCACTGAACTACTTAAAGCAGTACAGTCAGCAGTAACTGACACTAGGAAGGAGTAAGAACATGACTTAAAACACCATTTCACAGCCTCAATTTTCTCTACTGTGATTAACATGACCCAATCACAGGCACATCGAGATTTTGTCTAGACAACAGGACAGAGATTCCAACAGCTACTCAAGTGTCTTCACTTCTCCCACAATCTCATGACCAGCTCAAGTCTCCCACTCCTTTCCACCAGGGACACCTCCTTTAATACCAGAGGCCTCTAAGAACACACACACACGGCTCTTACTCCCTTTTTAAATCTGAAAGGATTGGAGAGCATATCTGAAATATTTTGCAGTACTTAGTACATTCCCATTCCTACCATATCTTTCAGTCAGCAGCAGTATGACGTTTCACAGGCAGTAACTGCACAAAAACTCTTATCTGAAGCTACACTGAGACATTTATTACAGGACCATCAGAAGCAGCTGCAGTACAGACAGAACTGTGGCCAACAGTACATGATTTGTAACCAAGGACTCCCTAAAACTATCGAGTGATTAGAAGGCTTGGCTGAAAGGATGTTTCATGCAGCAGGAACTCAAAAGTAGCAAGTTTACCAACACCGGGCTGCTGTTTTATCTGCACTGTGTCCACAGCCAGCCTGAGTTATCCAGGTCATTACCACTGCATAACATCCCGGGTCACTCCTGCTCGGCACAGTATTAACTGTTGTTTGCCAGAAGTTTTAATCAGGAAGTATCAAAAGGAACATTCACGCTGAGATAAGTGTGACTAAAGCAGGAATTAGTTAATAGCCCCAGATAAACACAAAATGGTATGCAGAGAGATCCCTGTCACTTCTGTCCTGCTCAAAGAGCAACTTTTAGCAGCACATACCAATGCACAATTCCATCAAAGCTATATATACACATCACCTTTACATTCAGCTGTGTCAAACCAATCTGAACTCTGCTCTCCCACCCCCTTTACCAACTGCTGCTCCTCCACTAAGTGCTCCTGTCTTAAACTGCAGTTTAGTATTCTGAGGGGCAAATCTGAAGGCCTAGTGGGAACTCAGGCTCCTACTCAGCCACACACTTCTGTACACAAGTGTTCCCCCACCCCAAGGAGACTCCATCACATGACACACATCAGCATTAAAGCCAAGAGGAAGAACTAACATCTCCTGCCTGTGCTGTTACCCTAATTCATCCATCTTTTGGTTAAGAATGCTCAAGTCTAAGGCATTCAAAACTGCCCCTCCAAGCTTCCTTCCCTCTTCTCAAACCACAGCCTTTCTAGCACCACACTGGGAGAAAGGTCTGTGAAACATGGAGCACATCCCACACCAGAAGACCAAAGTATCATTTCACACACTGTGCACAGCCACAAGACTTGCTATGCCAGCTCACATGGTCCTGGCATGGAGCAGCTTTGGGGAATCGTAGGCCTCAGCTCAGATGCATAGTTCCCAAAGCTTCAGAAAAATCTACTGAAAATCTGAATAAAACAGCATGCACTACCTTGAGCTAACTACTCAGCTTTTCTCAGAGGCTTTAATTCCTTTTCAAGCACTCTCAGTTCAAATTTCCTTCATTTCAAAGGTTCCCCATCAGCACACTACTCATGGAAATCTGATATTAAGGGCAAAGACTTTGTTTACCAGAGTTTACTCTCTCAAGAGAGTACTTAGTTCCAAAAACTCATTCTCAAGTACCCTGAAGTTACACTAAAGATTTGGGAACAACTGCACAGTATATATGTGCCAGAGTTAAAAGCAAAGGGAGATCACACACACCTTATACATTCTGTGGTTAGTTTTCTGTTCACTAATTTTGCTTTTAGCTACTGTAACTAGTCTTGGAAGCAGAAGAGAGGGAAGAACAGGTTTCCTTGTAGTACAAAGACTATTGATAACCAGTATCACAAGATAAATTCTGGGTTCAAAACCCCTGAGCTCTTGTCAAGGAAACTGTCACCTACACTGCAGAGCTACAATATAGGTCAGACCTAACAGTGTTTGAGATGGAAGAGACAAGGCTAAAAATCCAATTGGAACATTCTTTTCAGCTGCAGCACAGTTTAGAGACTGCACTGCTGCCCAAAGGACACTCCTTGCTGATGTTTTAGTGTAGGGCACACATCTAGACCTGTGCTCCACGTGCCAGGAAATATCTGACCATTAGCTGCTTTGTTACCACAGCTTCTGCCAGTTTTCAGACTGCTTAAGGTGCATTTAGGGGTTACATGACCAAAATACAGGTATCTTCCCCCATCAAAGAGGAAGATCAGCAAGTTATAATGCCATGCTCTTTGGCCATACACTAAGTGCCTATTCCTGAGCAGTCAATACACCAAAGCTGCTCCCACAGAGCTGCACTTGGTGCCACAGATGATCCACACCCAGCCCTGCTCTGCTGAAAGAGGTCTTGCTGAGAGCAGCAAAGTTTTAGCATTACTCCTCGAATTTAACTCAGCCCATCCACATAACCAGTAAAGAAACACTCCATTCCCACCAGGAGCCTACCAGCACAAAACAAAACCTCACTCCTTTATAGGCCAATTGAAAACTCCCCTCAAACCCTCAGTCCTGGACTGCTACTCACATCATCAGGATTTCTCCTGTTCCCTCACAACACCTAGAAGCAACAAAGCACTTTACAAACCCTACCAAAGGTGAAGATATGCACAGCCCTACAGAGGACGTAAATTTACACACACCTGAAGATCCTTCACAGGTTTCAAAAATCAGAACAGTTTGGAGAAGCCCTACAATAAATACGAAATTAGTTTAGGGGATTGCTTAATCACAACTTCCTTAGTGTCACAGAGGAGGAGGGAGAAGCTGGAGGAACACAGACATTGTAGGCAGTGACCTAAAACACCTTATGTGGCCAAATACAAGCCCAGTCACTAAAGGATTAGCACAAAAGCATTTGTGTCAAAGACCAGATTGAAACTGATATCAGGACAACCTAATCCAGAGGGTGACTGACACGTAATCCTGTCAACCAGCTGATGAAGAGAGCATTCCCAGACCCTGCAGTGCCTGCACAGAGCACACAGCTCCTTCAGAACCTAACACATGGTCAGGAGATGTGGGAGACTTTATACACCATGACTCAGATTCCCATGCTACAAAGAAGTGACTGCCACAAACCACCTCTGTACAAAGCAGGTGCCAGGAAACAACACCTGGACACAGAAAGAGCCACATTAGCACTAAATGCCTCTGAGTTTACCGTGAGAGCTCAGAAAACACATTTTTAAGAGGGTGCTTAGCACAGTCAGAGCCAACTTCTGTGGTGGTCCTCATGAAATTAGCTTCACCTGCTGCACAGGGACTGGTGGTGCACAGGATTCTCCAGCCAGCTACGAGTATGAGAAGAGAACTGACAGCACTGACACCACTGGTGGCAACATGCTCGACTTCAATGGTGACAGAGCAGGAAACACCACCAGAATTAGGCTGTCACTGAGTCAATGTCTGGCTCTGCATCTTGAGAAACCACCACAGCACAGCAGAGACCGCATTTTCAGGAATTCACCCTTCTAATTAGCTCACAAATTCCCACTGAGATGTCTAGATAGCTTGATTTTGACTTCAAGAATGCTCTACTATTTGTACCTCATGGTATCTGCTACTCTCTCCAATTCTAGAAGGCATAAAACCCAAGGCCAACTGCCTCATTTCACCTCAAGAGCACTTTAAAACACATTTGTCTAACACTGGCTAAGTAATAGTCCAATATAGAATCAGCTACTGAATCTTCCTATCTGAGATACACCACGACCATTGTTAGTGATGGAAAGGAAGGAAATTCAGTACAACATTGGAAGACCTTTAAATCTGAAAGTGAACTAGAACTAAGTTCTGGGCAGGACTCAATTACTGCAATAACATGAAAGTGCAATACCCTTCTCAGGGTACTTTATGCAGAACCAGATCATCCAGTGCATAACAAAGGAACCAGAGTGAGATAGAGACAGAAGCCTCAGACACCAGATTGCTTCCCTAAGCTCAAAAAAATTTGCTAGTAGTCAAATCTTAATATTTAACTAGTTGCTAGCATAGTATTATCATTTTCCAAGAATTCTGTTTACTTTAGCATTGGTATGAATGCCAAGTCTCTTCATGCTTGAAAAACACCACCCAGAGTTGATACTTAACTGTTGAGTTCACAGCTGTGGAATATTACAGATCCAAACTTCATCTTTATTCAGTACCTTTTCCTCATTCAAAGTATTCGACTATGCAACTTTTTAGCAGCTAATGTACCTTACACATGCAAAAACTGCCTCAGAGAACGAAGGATTTCCCTTCAGCTGGAGCATGTCAGGAGATGCCAAGAGCTAGACATGTCCTAAGAACCCCCCACAAATTTAACCAAGTAGATTGAAAAAAGGACTGTTACCATGCAGAGCTATGGCTTCACGGAAGGGCTGCAAATCAGTCTCTACAGAGGAGCTAGTTTCTGTCGAAGTAGCTCGGTTAGGGGATACTACAGTCAGTCTTGGGGGAGCTCTAGAATTTCTTGGAGGAGGGACTTTTCCACACAGGAAGCTGATCAAGTCTTCTCTTCGAATAGTTCTTCTGCGTTTTTTAACCCAAGCTAACACATCCTTATTCCGGCGCTGATAGCCAATCTGAATTCCTACATCAAAGCTCCTCTGGTGGGCATCCACACTTTCTGCAAGAGGAGAGAGAGAAGGTTCTTAGTGTCACAGGCAGAGCAATGTACATATGGCACATCCCTGATGTGGCTTCCTGCCACCCATACAAAGTAATATATACATCTACAGGTTACCTTAACATAGCACCAGGTTAGCTGCAACAACTCAGCAAGGCTGAGTCCCATCACATCTAACAGGAGTATTACCCAAAACATTCCACCCCTTCACAAGCCAGAGAGCCAACAGCAACTCCAGCACCACTTAAACAGCATTTACTGTACTTCAGGTCAACACTACAGCATTGTTTATTAACATTAAAAACACACTTAGAGCCTGTCAGTCTGAGGAAGGTACTTAAATGGACAGACAACAGATTGAGACACTCAAAGTGCATCAATACAGACAGGAAACCCCCACAGAACTGCTTCTCTTCATTCTGATAGGTAAGGGATTGCCAGAAAATTCAGATTTCTTTCCCATTCTTCTAGTTCCAGCTGAATTCCAATGGCAGAAGTAACTCACAAGAGGACACAATTTTGAACCAAGTTGGAGCACAACTGTCCCCAATGTCTCTCAGTGAGGCAACACATCATCCACAAAGGCAGGCCCAGAAAGTTTCCTGCCCCATTTAAGATCCCTTTGCAATTTTGATACACAAAAGCTTTGAACACACTATTTGCAACAAATCCTACTAAAAAAGCCATTTCACTGTGTTGCTGCAACCAGTCACCTGTGCACATCAGTTACAACTGTGCCTCTAAAAGACTTAAATGCCATGGATTAAGTTGCTTTCAAACTCCAGTAAGTGTATTTCTGGCTGCCAGTTTGAGTAAGTTTCAGACCACAGGAACAGGTGGGACAAACTCTGTTCACTGCACACTTATCTTGTTTGTCATAGGTTTGGTATCAGAGCTTTGACAACAGCTATTTCAGTTTTATAGAAGTTCCTGCTATGTTGCTCTGGCTCCATTAAAAGACATCAACAAACCCACTCCAGTTTTGTTTCCTTGACTCCCACAGTTGTGACAGATGATTAAAACAGCTTTCCATACTCTTGTTTTACTAACAGAGCCCAAGGTAAGAGCCATTTGCCCAGAACACAAAGGTATTTCTTTCAGAGCAGTTGTCCCCGGACACTGGTTTACAGGCAAACAGTGACACACACATCTAAATTAGCTTTCCCACACTTTAAAATCCAAGAAGAATTAAGTTATTCTTAGGCTTTTATTCCAAGGCATCACTGCATGGAGTAGAAAATACAGCACTAAAATCTGCACTGTCAGAGAGCAGCACTTCAACACAGCCTACCAGAAAACAAAAAAAAAATATCTCAAGGTGAGCAGAGGCAAATCTTGGGCCTTTGGAATATAAACTACACAGGCACAAAGTAACTTCCCATGTCAGTTCTCTGCACTCAGAGTCCTTTTCCCATACTGCTTTGTAATCTAAATGCTTCATTTACAAATGCTAATTCCTGTGAAAGCAATGGCAACGTGACAGATTATTCCTCCTGCCATTTTATACTCCCCAGCAGCTCACACTCCAATGCATTGGCACTAAAAGCTACCCAAACACTTGGGAGCCAATTTGGAAGCTGACAATATTCCTTTAATCACTTCCTGAAATACCAGGAGAGAGCCCTTCTGAGGAGGAGCCCGACTCCACGTCAACAACCTGTCTGCTCTCTGTGAATACCTCACTCAGGGTAACTGGGAACGAGGGATGAGGTCAAACACTGACTGCTGATGTAGCCTGGAGAAGTTTCAAGCATCATTACCCTGGGAAAGATTAGATTTTTATGGCAAAAGCTACAACCACTTTGTTTACAAAGTTAAGCTGGCAAAGCATAAGCAGTCAGGTTGAATGTACTCTGCAATTACCAAGTCAAACCAACATTAGAAAACATTCAGCATTTTTTAAATAACAAGGTAAATCACAGGCTCAGAAGTCTCATTCTAATAGACACCTAAAACTTTCCACGGTGGCCTTGAGTTCTAAAAACTACATCACTTTCAGTGCAATCAGGAAGATAATCAAGGGTCTTTAATGCAGCCTCTATCACCAGCACCCATCAGAAATTCGTGATCTAAGACCATCAGTGTGGTGTGATATTAAACTTCTAATCTATTTCCAGGAAAAGTGCTGACATCCAAGACTTCCTGGCATTCTCATTATGCACCATTCCTCAGCTTGCTCTCATTAAACAGAATTTTGATGCCTCAAAAACCCAAATGTGTATCAGATCAGAAAGCAGCTGATGAGGCGAGAAGAGGTTTGTGGTGCTCAGTTCACCACACCAAATACCTCTCCAGTGTTTGGACAGAGTCCTCCAAAACATTACTGAGTATGTGAAAAACAGGAGATTTTAAACAGCCACGTTCAACACTGGGGAAGGCAAACTCTTATTAGGAGACTCCGACTTGCCTGGCAGGTCAGTGCTCAGCTGTGTTCTCAACAGATTTCTACCCACCTGGCAGTTAACTGAGAATTGAAAGATTTCAGTTGGCTGAGGTACTTAGCACTTACAGATCTGTTTGAAGGGCAGGTTAGTTTCAGGTGCTGCTTTTTGAAGCATTACCCCTATAGAAGCTTCCTCCTTAAATTCCAGTTCCCCTGATCACCACACACACACACTGCAGTTAATCACATCACTGCCAAAAAAACAACAGGGCTCATTTTGCCTATAGCACAGGTAATCAAACATTCGAACCCAAAATAAACAGCCTGAGTCTTGGCAGTGAAGATGGTGCAAGGGAGAGCAATGCCACTTGTAAAGACAGGCTGTAATTAGTGCAGTTAGTTTATAAACACTCCCTGCTGCTGCTCCACACCAGTGAGGAGTGTCGTCCCAGTGACCCACTCCCCCCAGGCAGCACCTGCCCTGTGCTGGGGATGGTGCTGCCCCTTTGCATGACCTGACACACATACACAGCCTCCAAATGCACCTTCTGCAGCACCCGAGGCTCTGGCAGTGAGGGTTATGCACCTACATCTCCTCCTTGCTCTGTCCACATCTGTCAGAAACCTGAGCACCCACCACCAACATCTTGGTTCAAGCGCTTAAAGCAAATCCAAAATGGGAAAACTGGAGGAAAATGAAGGCACATGGAGATCTACCGGGAGTGTTGTACAGGCCAAAAAACCAACAGCACACAAAAAAACCCCACCAAAACTCAGAAGAGGAAAAAAAAAAATCAAAATAGGAGCCAGAAAAACAACTTGGAACTTTAAAGTGTTTTCCTTCCTAGGAATGGCAGGCAATAACAATGGGAATCACTGTGCCAATTTCAGCCTTCACTGATATACATCATTCTTGTACAATCTTTTAAACAAACTCAAAGCCCCTGAATAATCCTCCTGCAGACAACAATTCCTGTGACAGCCCAAAGAGCTCAGAAACACACAGCAAAAGAACAGAGCAGCAGAGCCACAGGCAGAGCACACTGGTAACAAAGTTCTGGCTAACGCTGCTTCCTTATGGCTGTGTCCAGGGTGGCTGTAATGACATTCTGATGCTTAAAATAAACTGGGAGGCTTACTTAAGAAGCCTCACTGTCACAAGGAGATAAAACTTTCTGTCACAAAGCAGAACAAGAACACTAAACCCAAGGTACATAATACCCACAGGTATTAAACGCTAACATCACATCCAGAAACACACAAAACGCAGCAAGTTCAAGCACTGTTTAATAATTTAGTAAATTCACAGACACACTTCTTAAAAGTGTTCTTTTTTTTCCAAGGGTCTCAAACAGGTTTTAAGTTTATTAGTCACCGGCATGAGGCAACAGAAAAGATTCAGCTACCGTCAGCTAAAGCGGCGCAGGGAAAACTCGCAAGATTCAGGAAGCAGTCTGGGGCTAGATTTTATCAGGGTGAATAAGAGCCATGAGCAGGCCCTGCGGATGAGTAAGCGGGGCAGGAGGCAGCGCGGGGCGGGGGGACACAGCGCTTACCTTTGTAGAGGTTGGTGACGGCGGTGGCGGCGTTCTGGAAGGGGACCCAGAGGGACAGTCCGGGCTGCTGGCACACGCGGTCTGCGGGAGACAAGGACGGGCGCTGTTTATTTTGGAGCCCGAACGGCCATGTTAGGGTTCGCCATTTTGTTCCACCCTCCGCAGCGCGCCGGGC
>NW_008684965.1:21653-53650 GCF_000695815.1 Acanthisitta chloris | reverse complement strand
CTCCGTCCCGCGGGGCCGCGCTGCGCTCGCTCCCTCACCGCGAAAATCCGGCCCCTACCGACCCGTGCTCATGGTCTGCTCCCTGCCTTACACTGCAGGCGGATCGAAAACTAACGGCTGGTAGTGAGCTGCAGTGAGTTTCCAAGGAGAAGGGAGCCAGGGCAGGGAGACACGGCAGGGCTGAAGCAGCATCACATCCGCCAGGTTACAGGTAACAATATTTAAGTACTGGGATGGGAGAAAGGGCAAAACAGGCAGAAATGAATCCACCGATACAGGGAATGATAAGACTGATAAACCACTCACTTTATATTTTCGCCACTTCCTCTCGTCCGATAACAAAGTTCACTGAACATCATTAATGTCCCACTAATGAGACATCCAACCGCCCAGAACACAGCAGTAACGAACGTGAGCTCTGTTTCCACCAAATCTACCAGAAAGATTTGTAAGGGTCTGCGCTCCCACTGGCAGGGACACATGACTCCCATTAGCCCTAATAAAGGAAGAGTGCATTCAGTGGGAGAGAAACTTCCCAAGGTTGCATAACTGAGCTGTGGCATGCTGAAGGCACAGTATAGACTGTGAAGGGAAGTTAGCAGTCCCAAAACTGCAGTGACAGGCCAAATTATTTTCATTTCTTCCCCATTAAGATGTACAACTTCTGTCACAGTTTGGACTACCTTGCTTTAGGCCACTGAAAGTACTTGAAACACTTTTTTAATGTCAAAAAAATGGAAAAGCAAAATTTTTTTTTATGGAAAAGCAAATCAGATGGTGGGAAGTTTAGTTCCTATTTTTAGGCTGAAAAAAATATAACTTCAGATATGCACTTTCTTTATCTTAATGCATTGTGCCTACATACTATTCTTGACTCCATGATATATAAATTCTTACTTCTGTAACAATGCAAATTTGTTGACAGGATGATAGGTTAAAGTTTATCTTTCAGGCTGTTTCCCTTGCCCCAGTCACAAAAATCTAGTTATGTCAATTTATGTCCCTTTCAGTGCTCAGTGAGGCAAAGAAATGGAGTGGAGTGCCAGAATGTGGAAACAATGCAAAAAAACTAATGCCAGAACTGAGTATCTGCCTCCCAGGATAAACTCTGCACACCCTCACAAAGCTTTGGGATTAATACTGCATATCTCAAAACTGTTTTTAAGAAAAACCTTCATCCCAGATGTTGAAAGTTTGATTAATCTACTGAAAGTCAGAAGCTTTTTCTTCAGCTTTTCTCCCCAGTTCAAGTTTAGGTATGTTCAAACACTTGGGTACTTTTTTTCTTCCTTGCCTTTTTCTCCATTCTCTTCTGGGGTGTGGTTTTGGACACTAGAAAATTGAATTTCCTAGGCAATTAAAAATTGTTGGTCATGTGTTTATCATAAGAATCCTGCTGATGTAATCCAAGGCACTCAGTGCTGTTACAGTGTACATTAATGAAAGTTGTCTCCTGCACTCTGCTATAGCTTTAAATGAGAACAGACTTCTCCAGTCTCTATCACACTGCAATGACTAATACAGGGGAATATCTAGTCTGCTACTACTCACATACATGATAAGAATCCATTAGCACACATACAGAAGTTGAACAACTTTGATACAACAAATGGAGATGGAGAACTACAGTGCATTGCTACACAGAATTGCTGTGCTATAGAGCCACGTGTAAATACATATCTTAGAAGCTGAATCACAATTACCTATTTGTGCTCAGCTGTAAAAAAACCAACAACAACAGCAAAAAACCCCAAACCAAACCCAAACTCAACCACAAAAAAAACCCACACCCAAACATATTTATTTTATTTCACACACTTAAAATTAAAACCTCAAAGGCCAGTACAGCAAACCATGGTACTGCACCACACAGAATCAGCCCTGTGCCCCACGTGGTTGTGCTCACTTTAGCCACCAGCATATACTCCAAACTGAGCCCAGTCCTACCGAGGCTGGTGCTCTCCTTGACTTAAGTGGAAGCAAGATCAGACCACATTACCTAAAAAACCCACCCCACAATAAGCAGAATAACTGACCTAACAGATTAGCTGATTTATGGATACATAGATACTAACTACAGTGGAAAACTCCATTCAAACACAGAAACTGTAACTCACCAGTCATGTCACGACACTGAAGATAAAAATCAGGCAGGTCTCAGATAGAAGACACTCAAAATACAAGACAACTTTCTGCAGCATCCATCCCCAACTGTTCTGTCAAATACACAACTGCAATAGCACAAAGCATCTTTATGACAGGAATAAAAGGCTCTTTAAATGCTCCTTTTATTTTTTATTGAATGAACCCACTCTTACACGAAGTTCACTCAACGATGTCTCGAGCTTTAGTACTGCCAAATCCTCTGTTTCATTACTCAACTAGATCTTGTATGTCACATGCAGAACAATCTGAAATATTTATTAAATGCATGTAATTTCCCCGTGTGGTGAAGGTGGTGAAGGCACTGAACTTACTACCATATTGGTATATGTAGTTGGCAGAAAGATTAAAATCTTTTTGGTGTTTCACAATAACTGACTAAACACTTCTCTGCTCCAAGCCACTGACAAAACTAAAAAGGAGTTAAGAACCAAAGCCACAGACTCCTCCCAGATACAGTGTTAGCATTTTGTGTGGTTGACTCTTCTCACAGAATCAGTAATCTTTACTAACAGTGTTCCTCCCTCCAAGGAAGCACATTGCACCACACCTCCCAATTGTTTTAGAAGTGCATATATACAAAGACCACAGTTGAAAAAGATATCATCAGATGTGGCGAGTCCAGAGAAATCTTGTCCTAAATATTTTTCAAGTTTATTCATGAGAAAAGGGTGGAGAAAGAAACCACAGCTAAAAGATTCACAAACATGAACTCATTTACAGGTTTGCAAAGCAAATCATGCCACCAACCTGTCACGTAACCCATAGGAAAACACAGTGCAGACTCTCTGGATAAGAAATCCCCTGCTGGAAGAAGTTAAATTGCCCAGCTACTATATGAGTTCTTAAAAACTGGTTGGGTTTTTTGCCACTCTTTAATCTAGTGCCTGAGTCTGGCTGAGAGATTAAGTGAAGCCAGAGCAGAGAATGACCAGTTTCTAAACTTCTTGCACTCCAGGACAGTTAAGAGCACTGTTCTCACACACTGTTTAGTGCCTTGAAATGAACACAGTTGGTTACTGGCCATAAAAACAACTGCAGCTCTATAATTTCTTAAATATTTACTAATAAGATACACCAGATTACAAACCCCAGAACTGTGTTTCTGATATTCAGACTTTTCTGTCAAAACACAAACTGACAAAAAGACCTTCTGGTAAAACCACTCCAGAATGCCTTTACACTTAGATTTTGAAGTACAGATCTGCCTTTTACCCTCCCTCCCTATAGCACCACCCACTCTTCCAAACAAGCAAGTAATCCAGTGTTGCACAGGAATTTTAATTGTTTCCATAACTTCTGTTACCTGCCAAAAAAGTACTTAGTATGACAGATATGGGACAGGGTGCCTATGATACATGTATATTTATAACAAAATATGAACATATATATACAGACATATATGCATGCATATAACATATGACTTATGTAATAGCTAACTTTTGTATAGCTATAAAAATATGAAGCCTTTCAAAGAAGCAGCCTTCATTCTTTGAAGTAACAGCCACGACTCGAGTACACTGACTCTCTGGCTCAGATTTACAACTCAGTTACTACAGCTGAACTTCCTGCATACCATGTGAGCCAGACTTGGTTTGGTGCCTCTTTGCATGCTCTGAGCTACGACAGACGCAAGGTCACAGCGGAAATCCTTTGAATGGAAGGCTAAAAACTAGGATGCACTCCTTTGTGTTTGCTGCAAGTGCTGTCCCACAGACCTCTGCAGCAGGATCTGCAAGAGTTTGGCTAGTGTGGGTGCCGTGACTTCAAGTCTGGCTCCTTCCAAGAGTTGTGCAATATTTATTTATTTATTAAGATCTTGGTCTGTAAACTCTTCCCCACTCTGCACATTATTTACCACAAATAATGGCCCTGGTTTCAGAGGGACCTTTGAAATACTCATCTTGTGGTACATTTAATTGCACAACTCAAGCTGATGGGGACACTTCCAGCATATTTGTACAACTTCATTTATTTAGTTATTAGGACCAGGTCTTAGAATGACAGAAACATTTTGTAGCATTTGTTTAAACAATCTATTCTATGTATGAGACTATTTACAAATATACAGCATGCAAATACTGTGTACTAGTAAAATACCTAGGAGAGCTACAGTTATTTTGGCAAACGAGCTCATAGATGTTCCCCTGGGTAAACTGCACAGCAGTATAAGGCTGCTAGTAGGGGAGGCCTAACAATTCTGTAAAACAAAAGTGCATTTAGAACAGTTTAATCAACAAAGGAAAGAATATCTGTGGGATTTAGAGGGTGGAAGCTAACAAAATATTATCTTTAACAATAGGTAGGTCCCACACATTTTTCCACTGATTTTACAACTAAACCCAGCACACTGCAGCTTCTGACAGCATTAGTGCTCAGAATCTACTTCTGACAGCATTTTGTGATTTGTGATGGGTGGTTTGTTTTTGCATTGTTACGGGCTGGGTGAAGCCCCGGGGCAGACATGCAGCCCTGTTGATAACTTACGTATTTTCCAACCCCGTGATAAATTTCCCATAACTGCTGGCCTGGAACATGACTTTCAGCAACTTGACTGTTTCACATTTGGCTAAAGCAGCATCACTCCATTTGACTCCAAGACTATAGATGGAAGACAACTATTTTCATAACAGATTGCTTTCAACGCTCAACATCAGATTCCTATTTTCAGAAAACAGTGACTATTGCTTTCAGAAATACAAATCTTCCCAAACAGATTTTTTTTTCAAATTCAAAGCCCGAAATTGTTGTGGAAGGTGCACTTGAAACTTGAATATTGACATCAACAGTGCTTGTTGTCACAGCTTAGGAGAGGTTTTATTTAGTATGCAAGTCCTGATCTGCATCTGTATTTCGGTACTTTTAGATCACTACCACCGAGTAGGTCTGCACTGTTTTCAAAGCCTCAAAAACTTGCCTTTCACAGCTGCAAAGGAAATGACAAGAGAAGAAAAACACAGCCAGTGTATATCAGCAATTAATTCCATCCACAACTGCCCAGCTGTTTGTGCATGGAGGATCCAGCCTGTTTCCCCTCCGAGCTTTTGCCACTGAAAGCTGATCCGGCGCTTTTGGGCCGTGGGCTGTGGGTAACACGTTAGGAATGCGCGCGGGAGCGCACGGGGCTGGGGGAGAAGAAATGAAATCCAGACCAGAGCACTGAGTATCTGTGTTATGAGGCTAAAGTTATCTGGGGGAGAGGGCGGAGCGGGGGGAGGATGAGGAGCTGCCAGCAAAGCCAGGCTCAGCATGCAGGATGGACACAACTGTCACTGTGTGGAGATGAGGTGAGATGACCTCAGAAACCCACAGGTCTATACAGCCCTGCCAAGCTGTTTTTACACTGGCTGGTGTCAGTCAGGTAGGTTTGGAGGCACTTCACAAGATCTGTTACTTTCACTCGGGATCATGCTTTCACATTGAGGATACTACAGAGACTATAGAGATTTGGTTCTATCTAGGCTAAAGTAAGACGTATTGGTATTACTTACTGGTAACGCTTGCAGCCCCGAAGCTCCAGAACTAAAGACCGAATTCAGCCCTTTAAAATCTTTCCTAGGAATAAAATCCCCTCCTGCCACTCTTGGGGTTTGAGGAAAGGCACATAGGAGGATGCTATTGATAACACCTACAAACCCCACCCTGCTGAGCACCTGGAATAAACTCACCAGGCTATATGCACCACTCAGATTTTCCTCAAACATATTTAAAAAACAAAGCCAACATGTTTGTGTTTTGGTTTTTGGGTTTTTTTACTCCCTTAACCCAAGCCAGCTCCCATTTAGAAATTCCAAATGATCCATATGGATTCCTTTTTGCTTGGTAAAGCCACACACAGCAAGACTCTTCTAATCACTGGCATTTTTTATTTCAGTTCCAACACCACTAGTTAAAAAGAGCACCCTTGATCTTCAGTAGCAGCAGGTCACCTTGGCTGGACCACTCAACCAGGGACAACACCTCAAACCACACAGGTATTCAGAAGACTGACATGAGTAACAAAATATTTGCACTTGACCATTTTCAAGACCTAAGGTAAGAAGTAACTATCACAGGGCTATTCCCTTTACAAAATGGAACACTGAAGCACAGGTTTGTGTGTTTTGCTGAAAAAATTGAGTCTGCTAAAACTACAGGCTTGTGTCTCAGTATGTGGAAAGAAAAACATTCTGCAGAAATAAGACTGTGATATCATGTCCGTACAGTAATGAAAAAAAAAGTGAGCACGATATCCTTCTAGCAAACAAGATTGATGAAATATTTAAATGTTACCTTTTTAAAAAAGCATCTCTGAAATGTTGAGCTGTGCTTCTGGAAGATTGGTATCATCTCCAAACAGCTATACAAGCATGCAGTGTTATTGCTCAGAAAACACAAAAGCAGAGGACTTTCAGTAATTTACAGTTTCCCAAGGAAAGTAAATCCAAATCCTATGGTTGACTGAAAAGTATGAATTTGTACAAATGACTTCAAATACCATCGCTTTTTTTCTCCCTTGGAACCAATGACTCAATAATGGGTAAACAGAAGCAGCACAATTTTTTTAAATCAGAAGCACAGCACACTTTAGGCTCCAAGCAATCTCACTATATTGTTGCATGAACAGTTCTACTGCTGCTTGAAAGCAAGAACAGAACTCATCATTCTTCCCACAATTTCACTTTTAGCTGCTCAACATCAGGCAAATCCACTGGGGGATGATCTCTTACATTGTTTTTTGTCTGCCACAGCAAAACCTGACTTTCTCACATATTAGAAACATGCACAGCAAGTTTCTTTATGTGATCAATTCATCACATAAAGAAAGGAAGTTGGGGGAAGGAGGTGAAAGAAAGGGCAAGCAGCAATAGTTTCTTGAGCAATGCCAAGACCTCCAAGGTTCATGGGCCACCTCTCCAAGACTCTTAGTTTTTTTCACATCAAGTGCTGAAATGCAAATAATTATATTAAGTAATATATTACTTATCCTAAATATGGCACAATACAAGGCAAAACTATTCTTAAACATGGAGAAGTTTTTAATCTAAAGATCCCAGAAGGATTAAAGGCTTTCTTAGACCTACCACAAAACCCAAGATATTTCAGTAAAGTAGGGGATGGTGACAGTGCTGCAGATGCCTTAAAAAAAAAATAATCACATAGCTTAGAAATGACACTCACCCCACCCATACTTATTAGAATGGGTATTAGTTTTTGATTTCAAAATTGTTTCTCAGGCTCAGTTTTTAGCAGTATTTTGATTGAAGGCTGTGAAAGTATTGATAGATGTTAAAAATACTAACAGAGTAAGTTTCACTCCATCAGTAAAACTCAGGTGAGCACTGCAAACAGGAATCATTCAAGTGAATCTTGTAGGTACACGTATACCAACTGACTAACTAAACACAACTCTTTACTGACTAGTCTCCTCTCTTCTTTCCTTTTCTTCCCCAGAGCAAAATTCTTGTGCAGCAAATCTATTGAGGATCCATGCATTGCTTAAGAGCGTGGAAGATGTGTCCCAGAAGTAAATACCACAGTTATTCTGCTCTTAAGGATTTAGCATTTAAATTTAGGCCTGATGCTTCAAGCTTGAGATAAATTTAAGTGACTAAGGCTACAATTCAGATGCAGGGAGGGCTCCAAGCCTGAATACTACTTATGTCCCAAAAGAGACTTAGAGGTGAGTAGGAGTGAGGTTTTAAGTCGTGGTCACCACTCAGATTTGCTACACAGCAAAGTATTTCACACTAAAAGAATGCAAAAGATGTTTAGAAAGTCCCTAGTTTTCACATCCAGCTGTAACACAAGAAAGTTGCTTTACTCATGCTGACCATGATCACATATCACATATGTTGGAATAATTACTGACATATGGAAGGTGCTTGATAGTGCCTAGAAATGCTTACGTTACATAATGGTTAAGGATAAACAACACCATCTGAACTTGCTAAAGGAGTTCATACTTTATGGTTAAATAATTTGTGAGTCACTTGGGATGATTTAAGTTTTTCTCTCTCCAAAATCTGAATCAGGAACAAACTGGCTCAATGTCTAAAAGTTCCCAGTCTGAAAGGAAAATTCCTAAGTCCTAAAGTAACAGTTTTCACCTATATTAAACATCTTCATGTTCAACATTTGTGTTTGTGAATTCATTAGGTCCTAGAGTGTGATTCTTTTTGCCTAACTTTAGATAATTATGTAACACTTTAATTCCCTGTCTAATTAAATTCTCTCTCCAGGATGAAGTGAGTAATTTTCTAGCCTTCATTTGCTGCACCACAGATTTACAGTGATTTCAACAGAGGCACATAATCCACAAGTACACATCCATATTGCAGACATCTCAAGTTATGCAAGACACATGCTGCTCCAAACACTAGCAAGCTGCATGCAAGACTGAGGAAACAAGTAAGAAGAGATCACTGAACTATTTTAATAACCAAGGAGGAAAAAAATGGCAAATGGTGGATTCAAAAACAAGAACCTGCTCACTTGACTATTGCAATTCACGTGCACAACAAGTACATTTTTCAATGCATCTCACCAGAGGCAAAGGGGTTTTGGCACTGCCCAAGACAACAAGCCATATTACAGACTAGTTCTCTGCATTGTGATAAAACACAGCATAAAATGAGCACGTCGTGGTGCCAAGCAAATACCGAGATCTGGCATCAGCAGTGTGAGTGTAGACTAAAATATGCTGTGAGAAGCTGTCACCAGGCACAAACAAGCTTTCAGAATTCCGACTGCAGGAGCTGCTAACATAACAATCGTTAAGTGATGATGCATGTCCAATTCCTTAAAAAATAAAAAATAAACATAAAATGTCAACATGCAGAGAATAGCACAGGAGGAAAAACAAAGGAAGGAGGAATGGGGGAAATGTTTTATTTTATTTATTTATTTGATTATTTATTTAATGGGGGAAAATTTTACTGGGTTTGTGATCAAAATACAAATTTACTCGATTAGGAAAATGTATGCCCACAGGGAGTACTAGAAAGCAAACAAGTTTAAGAGAAATTAGTGTTTAAGAAGTTCCATAAAAGACTTTTAAAGTAACAATAATGCTTTTTCTCTCCGGCTCTCAGCAAGTGCTTGAAGCTAACTTACATCTCAAAGACTCTCTTCTGTGTTTTATTATTGATGCCAAGAAAGAAAAATGAGCCAAAAAGTTAGTAAATGCATTACTCAACTTACACTTCTGGACATCAGTGTGGTGCTACAGTCCTTCCATTTCAATGCTGGCATGACATGTACTTACACTAAGTTTGCATCTACACTAGAAATCCTTTAACAGTCCACGCTGAAAGTTGAGGCAAAGCAAGAACAAACCCCTCACATCCATCAGCACTACGAGTACCTTGCTATATTCACAGCAATAAAGAGTTTCTTGCAGTGAAATGTGTTGAATGTATTGCACCAAAATGTATTTGGCAAAAGCTAATTTAAGATCACCTTATATGACAGCTAGATAATCTGTGGTTGAGCAAGCATGAATCCTGACAAACATGCAACACTAAGTTATGGTGAAGATGAAAGGATTGTTGAATGCTTTCCTAAATCACATAAGCTTATCGATACCCACCTACAAGCATACGCTTTCTTCCATATGACACATATGCAAGATAGCAATGGTGTAAAATTGGTGTTTTATGCTTTAAAGAAAACAGTATAAATTTATCTACAGTGTATCTCCCTGAGGCCTGAAGGGCAGATTTGGTCAAAGAAAGTATTTCCATGGAAGTAACCTGACCTTTCTGGTAACCTTGGCTCATTTTATAATTCTTTGGTACAAAGAATTCTTTTGGTATAATTCTTTTGGTACAAAGCTGGTATATAGCTGACAGAGGCAGGAGAAGGCCTTTCAGCTGGTCTAGTAAATCTGCTTCACATTAAAGCTATTTCACCATCATTAAGGTGGTATATTTGTTACACAAATCACTATTGAGGTGCTTTTCACACACACACACACACCCCCCCAGCTACTTATCTTTTCAACCATCCATAGGTCATCAGCAAATTGATACATATCTGGTAAAATGCAAGTTCTTCCTGCTTAGGATGATAAGTAGGTGAAAAAAACCATCTCCATAGCACACAGCTTTACTGGTTTGTGCAACTATTTACTCCTTCAAGGGAAACGTCATTGAAAGAAGTGCATCAAACAGCTCTCTCTTCTAATCAGGTATTTTTTGCAGAAAAAGTGAAGTTCATAAACCACTAATTTCCTCTTTCAGTTCATGAACTCATTTGCTTACAATGAACTAGTAGGGAAAAATGATATTTAATACCAATGCAAAATTTTTACACTGAAGGAACTTAGAACGTATTCAGTCTACATGGAGAGTTAGACATCCTGAAGAGGCTGTGCCCATGGAATAGTTTGAAGCCACTATTAGTCCAGAGAATCTTTCATTTTCCTGAAGCCTGGTATCTGATGCCAAGATGACACTCCGTCTTATTTATTTTGTATCTTCTTACCAAGAAGTGTGTGATACCAGCAATATAGAAAGGAGTCTCATACATCCAGTCTGACATGTGCTGGTCATGTATGAAGACAGGAGGAAATTCAGACTTGGCAGACTTCAATAGGGTCTACTTACTGACCACAAACTAAGCTTCACTTTCATCTTGTGGTTAGAGCTTGACCAAAACTGAACAAACATTCACATCTAAATTAATGCACATCAGCAGTCACAGATTTTAACTACATTCAGGTCATTTAGTGCACTTGATGCAATACAGTTAATTTCAGTCCACTATGATCCAGTTGTTTATTGACATGAACACACTGTGGTATGGTATACTGCTTCTGGCTGTTAAGCAAGTATATTTTTCATGAAACTATATGATTACAGAACAAGTGACTGTTTTGGTTTTTTTTTTGCGTTTGACACCAATAGCAAGTTTATTTCTGCAAGCTGAAGAAGAGGAAGAAGAGGTAAATAACTGCATGTCCCACCCTAAGGCTAAAGGTCATCTATCTGAAATCCACACCTGTACTTTCCTCAGATCATGAGATAAATTGTATTTGCCCACATGTTTACCAATTCTGTGGTCTTTGTTCCTAATGAAACATACCAGCTTGCTTGTACAGACCTGCTGGGCTGTGGTACCCTGACAATTTCTGGAATGCTTTTCATATATTGAAATTGTGTTTGCCTATTTTCCTGCCTCTGATCTCGCAGCAGTTTTAGGTAACAGATCACAGTTGCCAGATCAGCATTGTCACAGGCAGTTACCGTAAAATCTCTTGAGCAAATGTTATCTACTCCTGGCAATTTGCTACTTTTTTTTTTTATATTATAGAATTATTTTCTACCAACACTTCAATTTGAAATCAATACTCAAAATATCACCTATGAAGCAAAGCTCCTGCATTAAAATCTCTCAGGAAAGTCAACTTGGATAAAAATTACTTAGCTTTTGTTCTGTGCCTTATGTTCACTGAGGATTTCTTTTACACTTCAGTCATCTATCAGCTCTCCAGTCTGTCTGGCAGGATGTCCATTTCTGATGTACTTGAAATGATTCAATTTAAATGATTTATTCTAGGCTCTGGTATCTTTAGCAAATTGTTTCTCAGAATATCTTTTGGCCAGACTTATTATACTTTAAAATTTAATTTGTGAGAGGCTTTTTTTTTCTTTCTATTTTCTTCAGAGAGAACTTCAACTTTTGAAAGATGGCTCCTCGTTGCTAAGAGATTCCTTAACTCTGCAGCAAAACCCTCCTCACCTCTAAAAAATATAAATTAGCAACAAGAAAATTTGAATGAGAAAAATGTAGAGTGCAGATACAGTATCAACAAATATTACTGTCTGCAACTACAAGATAGATGGGTATATATTTTATCCAACTTCTAATTCAGTCTTTAAAGGGCCACTTGACTACCTGCAAGCTTCAACTTCCTTGTAACAAGCATTCTCACTTTTATGACTAGCAAAGGCTGGGAGGGAAATTGCAGTGTTCAATTCCCTGGCTCAGATGTGACCAGTGAACTTTAATCATACAAACACGTTATTGGGGGCCAGATAAGAACCAGCTGTGCTACCCCAGACTCCAAATGCCAACATACCAAAAGCAACACTGCTGCTTTCTGAAGTCACTGCCTTGTACAAGCTCAAGACTTGTGTCACCAGCCTTTGGAAACACTCACAAAATTGCCTCCTTCCATACCCTCATGGTAGCAAGTTGCTGCTCCAAACACCAAGGTGATTTCTTCAATGTGTTATAACCAGGATTGAGATTCTGGTGATATACAATATGCTTCATCACTTTTTTTTTTTTAAGGAACATATATTCAGAGATCGCAAACAGAATGCAAAGGGTTTTGTTTTGTTGTTGTGAAGTTGTAGTATTTGGGGGCTTGACTGCTTTAGTTTATTTGAAGAATTAATTCAATCTAAAGTTACAGCCTATGTCAAGTATAAATGGCCTATTGCCATTGCTGAGAATAAACACATTTGATCCACTGATTTGTGTAGCTGCACTACTGTTAATCCAGAAACATGAATAAATTGAATTTAAAATTAAGAGAACTAATTATAGGTTACTCTGATTACTCATATAGACAAGCTTCAAACTGAACTGTTTGACATGAAACCCAACATACCACTGTATTAAGGTGTAGACACTGGGCAATAGCAGCAACTGTTGACCACTGAAAAACAGTTCCTGAATGCAGAGCATAAAGAAATCAGACTTCCACACTTCTTTTGTGACTGCTTTTACCCCATCCCCCTCTCCTCAGCCTGAAGATGACACAACACAAACCATGTTTCCTAGCACTCCATGCTGATAACCAGCAAAACTGGAGTGTTGGCAAGTCTCAGTTAACAGCATAAGCCCTTCAGGAGGAGCAGAATTAAGAGAGCATCAGCTGCAAAGAACTCAACTGACATTGTTTTGACCTGCAACACCAATGTATACAACTAAGTCGAATCTTAAAACTGTTCCCCATTTAACAGATTCTTTTCAATGAAGAGCCTCTGGTCCTTAGCAGACAGATAAAACCTTCATGTCTCTACAACTGAGCTGTTAAGCAGTAAATCCATTAGCTTCAGCAGAGGGGAAACAAAAAGCTGTATGTTTATTAAACTGACTTTCTAAATATCAACATTTGCTGAGGACATTGTAATTTCTGAATGCAGTTCAATGAGTGAAGAGGGGGAAAATCCTAAAAACACAGACTGTTGTTGAAATTATTAAATCAGTATTGAGTGGGAGAGTCTTAAGGCTTATAACTACTTTATAAAAAAAAAAAAAAAAACCAAAAAACAATTTTTAAACACATATTCCTCATTCACTCTACTCAGCTTAGGAATGAAGCCAAACCAGACAAAACCCAACAATCTGTATGGTAAAGACACAATGATGAGCTAATATGCATCTAGACAATTTTTTTTTAATGCTGACAAAGACTGAGCATTTTTAAGCCATCGGGGACAAACTTATTCCTAAACTAAGGAGCAATTAAAAAAATTAAGTACAATATGGTAGTGACACATTTACACCCATTTCATTAACAGTTCTAGTGCTAGCAAAATAGAGTGAGTTTGCCTTTTTGAAAAAAAAATATTTAATTTTAAGCTAGAGATCTGTTCCCTTGTAGTTAGAAGCTTAATAATTTAAAATATGCCAGTCTGCAAGTCTGAGTAGCATTTCCAGCTTTAATTCCAGCATCACATAGGAAGAGCTGAAAATTTGATCACCATGTCACAAGCAACTGAATAATTACATCAACTCCTCTTTGCAGAGCTGTTCTTCATTAATTCATAATTAACAGGGTTTGATAACACAATCTGTACTACTAACGTTTAGCAGCCTGCTTGTGTCAACTGAAAAAGGGCAATGTTTTGTTTGGTGAACTCCAGACCTTTTCTCCCATGCTCAGCAATCCACACTCCCTACAGTTCCTTCTGGAGGTGCCCACCAAGCTCCTCTGTCCATGTTGCAGTCAGACTTCACATGAATTCTGTCCTCTTCCTCCTCCTGCCTCACATGAAACTGCTTTATCACATGGACTGAGGAATTTGACAGAGAATGAGATACAGAAACTTATCTGCTGCCAGCAAACTGTTTCCGTGAAAGGGGCATCGGAAAAGGAAAGGGAAAACAACAAAGAGCAATCCAACACTCTTCAACACATTCCAGGCACTTGTGCTGGGGGGCAAAAAAAAGGCAAAAAACCCCCAAGCCACACCAACAACTCAGGATTTTAACATAACTAAAATAATGCCTTCAAAAGCTATGCTGTCTGGGAAAGCCTGAATGTCTTTTTCTTAAATCCACACCAGAAGTAACAGCTAGAGAAATTCTGTACCAACTCAAGGATTAGCAGCATGTCTAAGGAAGCAGGATCTTCATTTCAAGCACCCTAGTCATATTTTAAAACCTTGCAGGAATTTGGATAAGCCTTTCTTACTACTATGGCTCACAGAAGTAGCAGCATTCTCAAAGTATCCTAGGGTGATATTTTCCGGTTTTACTTATAAAGCTTCCTCATGCTTAACTGCTAAGCCACTCCAGCTTTCCATCACAGTGAGAGAAGCACTGCAAGTGCTCAAGCTTAACTTGATCATGACAGAGAAACTTTGGGTTTGGCTCTTTTGAGACAAGACAATCCCCATCTTGGTGCCGAGGATACAGAGAACCAGGTTCCGTTTTGTAACAGCAATCTATGCTGAAGATTGTGGTGGTTTCAAAACAATACTTAAAAACACAATCAACAACCCCCCAGCCCTTTCACATGTGTACTGAAGCAACAGGAGCTAGGCACAAAGCAAGTGGGGTTTTTTCAGGAGAAAGGCAACAACTGCTGAAATGTTGAACAGAATCTCCTTTTGCCTTTTTTTTTATATGCTCTTTGATTACTTTAGCTTGCACA
The DNA here is from genome assembly GCF_000695815.1 of Acanthisitta chloris. NCBI lineage: Eukaryota > Metazoa > Chordata > Aves > Passeriformes > Acanthisittidae > Acanthisitta > Acanthisitta chloris. Next base: position 38,613 of record NW_008684965.1, on the reverse strand, counting down.
ATATATATCCCACATTGTATTTCATTTGTTTATGAGTATCTGGGCAGAGCTCCAGTGCTTTGATGCGACTGGTCAGTTCAGCATGAGCATTACCACCAGCAGGGAAAGCTGGAGAAGTACAGGAGATACAACCCTGTTGTCATGTCCATACAGGACAAGGTGGGGACCAGCCAAGCAAACAGGAACTGAGTTCCTGAGAGTTTCTTCACCTCAACAGGAAAGAAAATGTCCAACAAATGCACTCCAGAAAAATACAATCATCTTCATGATTAATGTGGTTATCTTTTTCCAATCTGAATGAGAAAAATGCAGAGTGCAGATACAGTATGAACAAATATTAGTGTCTGCAACAACAAATATTGAGTGAGAAGATTAAGTCAAAGACTCAGACTTTTATGCATTGAAAACTTCTCATGCTAGGAATAAAAAAAGCTTCAAACTGATTCACTGTAGAGAATGAGGTATCAGATTACATGACTATGAAATGTGCATGAGCCCAACTCTGTGCTTAATTCTGGTTTTGTTATCAGACTGCAAGACCTCTTTTTTGTGAATATTTACTGGAAACGGGCATTTAAAGCAGAAATTTACTTGTACAACATACTCTGCTTCATTGTTCATGCAGACAGGATCATCTGCAGTCACTGACATTTGAAGAGCCCCAAACTAGGCGACTTAAACAGCCCCAATTAAAAAACAGGCCAAAATAATGAAGTTCACTCTGACAATGGGGCTTAGAGGGCACAATAAAGTCACATTTAGCAGGAGGATCCCAGGCCTCTAGGATGCTCTAGGATGGTTCCATCAGGGCGGGTAACTGACAGAAGACAGAGAACGTAATCTTTCCATGTTTGCACTAAATGCTGTACATCAAGGAATAAACACTTATAAAACACTTTCCCTTGCTACAGCCTAGGAAACAGTGTACCTAAATGGATTTTCAGCCAATATTCATCCCAATTCCTCCTGGCCAGACTGGAAGGGTGAGGGCTGGTAGGAAAGTGGAGATGGATGTGTTGAAAGACACACTGGGCAGGGTGGGGGGAAAGCACTCAAGAGCTTGCTTAAAATAGTCCTACAAACAACATCCAGCCTCTCCCCAAGGATTAGAAAGCCCAGGGGCTGAAAAGCATCAAAACTACAGCAGCCTAGTTAGGAACATGACCTTCACCAGAGCTGCTGCAGCCATCCAGCAAAACATCCTGCATGTGTGCAGGTGAGGAGGAATGGGACAGTACAGGCTGACACTTGAAGTAGGGCACAGACAAAAGTTTTGCTTAACTCTACATTCGTAAGATGCAAAAATACTTTGGTAACTGCTCTGCTCTGCACCTACCTTGACCTCTTCCTCAATACTATGTGTAAGAGGATTTTAAAAGTCTAACTTCTAAGCAAACTGAGTAATGCTAACTGGGGTTTAGAAGTGTGCTTTGTATCAGAGAGAGGCATTAAAACAGCATTATTTTTTTTTCAAAAAATCAACTTTACAAATTGCTGAATCTTAGAGTTTTGTGAGATGGTTTCAGAAAACAGTCCCAACAGGTCTCTTGGATGTTTTAATAGTTCAAGGTCTGAGCCCTCCACACGAACCATGTGGGAGAACAAAAGCTGACAGGAGTGCAGCTTGCCCAACAGCCAAGAGACAACACTGAATCTTATTTAATCATGTTAAATAGTTAGGGGTGATGCACCCACACCATATATCAGGGAGAGCTTGGTGGTTTTATTACTATTTTCTTAAGAAAAATCAATTCATGTGATAAATCTGAAAATAGATTTAGACTAATTGCCTATCTTAGTGTATTTTTTTTACCATTTATGTCTTGATTGTTCCTTAGACAGAACAGGACATAAAAAGGCAACTGTTTTACCATGTTCTCCCACCATTATGTGATGCACCAGATTGGAGTTACCGAATAAGCTCACAAACCCCCAGGTTACATTCTTCTTCATCTGCAGTCTTGCCTTTCAAGTGAGCTCTACTCTTCTTAAAAGGACCAAAGGCTATCCTCAGGCATCCCCTGTCTTTGAAGATGAAGCCCCAACTGCATTCTGTGGAAAAGACCTCTCAGTTTGTACCTTTGCCAAACTGCGTAGCAGGTTTAAACAATTACGCAAGACAGTAGATTTCGATTCCAGGTTCCTCTTACTCAGTCTCAGGTTTTAAAAATAATATTTTTCTTTCTGCTAGGGCACTTCCAAACAATGGTGATCCAAAGGCATTAAAGAAAAAACAAGTTACAGCTTAAACAGTGTGGCACAGATTATGAAGAAGGAAACCTTTCCCATATGGAAAAAGTTTTTAAAAATTGACATTTCTTTTCAATATGCATTAATCAGAAAGACAGTAGTGAATTCTGAGTGCTTCAGACAGAAAAGAATCAAAACTCTTGGGATACATTACACAAAAGAGCAATTGCAAAGAAGGAAGAACAATCCTGCAGTTTCTTTTAAAACCTAACTCCTAACAGTGTTTTCTTAAATGGCTGGGAAAGTCAGCAGTTTGGAGCCAGCCACATGTTACTTATCAATGCTTCAAATGCAGGGTGAGTAAGAAAGGCCATGTCTGGTTCCTTTTGCAACTGGGAAAAATCTCTTTTGAAGTCTTTCTGAGGGACTGATGGGGGAGAAAGTGTCAGGAAAAGGATTTGACAGGTTCTGCACAGTGAGGGGCAAAAAACTGTCTAAAGTAAAATCTCTTGTCTAAAATGAGCATAGAGATAGAAACTTCTCCTTCAGCAATGGAGCCGCCAGATAAAACGTCTGAGACTCCCTTGTATCTTTTTTCCAGCCACACATTAATTCCTTTTAATGCTTTTTGCCAGCTTCTCATCTTACCAGGAGCCCACAGGAGAGGCCAGTCCAGCACTGCAGGGAATGGAGCCACACTGGGGCTCCATGTACAGCAGCCTCCCAAAACCCCAGGAAACCTTGCATTCTAAGTACCTGAAGCATCACAGAAGATCTCAGTATAAAGGTGAAACCAATCATTTGAATGATCTTAAACCAAAACTCAGAAGACCAAGAAATTACCCTGTTTGTTGCAATGAGAGGCATTGTCAATGAACAGGTCACTGCCAACATCACTGGTTTTGCCCTTGGACAAGATTTCTCTCCTGTATTTTCAACTCTGTCCAGATAACTCTGTCTAAAAAAGCTCTGCATCTCCTGCAACGTAAGCGTAACTATCCACCAGCAGGTTGAGAACTGAACACATTTCATTTTTACCAGCACTCAAAGTCACTTTGCCCTTTCTTTTAAATTCCCATGCTCTTCAAACACCAAAAAGCAAACACCCATTATTTTTTCCCCTCAAAGACAAATGCTTGATATAACTCATCTCCAAAGGTTGTATTAATAGTAGAAATTAATTCCATATAAACTGTACTCTTATCTGCAACAAACTGCTTTTGCATGAGTGGCATGAGCAACCTGCACAGCTACAAATACGCAAACTTAGCATTACCTCAACAGGACAGAAAGGGTCAGAGTTCACTACATCATCACTCACAAGTAACAATCTGATGCACTCCTAGTGGAAGAAGGCAGCTCAGCACCATTCCTTCTGAAGTGCACAGAACTCTATAAAAGCCATTGTCTTTACATTTTGATGGAGTGATAATATTTTGACTCCTTCCTTGCTTCTGCCTTACAGTGCTACATTTGCAAGGTACATGTAGCATTGTACAGGTAATGTTTCACAGCAAATACAGGAGAGAAACATTCTCCAACCAAAAAGAATCCTCCCAAAGAATCCTACCCAAGTGCTAGTAACAGGATTATTTTAATATAGTCTTTTTGTTACATAACAGACATGAACCCAAATTATAACACTGTCTTATTTTAATCAAGGCCTAGGGACATAGAGACAAGATTGACAGACAAACAAAACTTCAGATAAGAGATTAGCACCAAATCCCTAAAAGACTGCATTGTAAGAACTCTATTATAAAAAGGAAGACCACAACACAATATATGCTATCTATACCACAAAAACACTTGTAAGACATAATGCTCTGAAAAAGGTATAAAAAAATCCCCAGTTCCTCACTTGCAAAATATAAGCTGCTGCTCAGGTTCTGATGTCTTCATTCTCCTCCTTTTGCATCTTTAGGAACTGTACCCATAACAGGTAACTGATGAGTGAAGTCTGCTAATTACTGTGAAGAATGCCAAAGCTGCAAGCACCACATTCACTCATCTTTGATAAGACCCATCATCAGCTGGTCTGTGTACCCAGTGGCACAAATAGGGGATATCCACCTCATTGTGGCTGTAATTTGTAGGACACCTTGATATCCTTCTGCATATGCAGTTCCATTACATATTTAGAGCAAATATTATGCAGTACACACACACCAAAGCTGAGGTACGATTTCATCCCACAAAAATATTCTGCACAACATTAATGAGATTAAAGATATTGAGATGGGTTTTATCTGTGCTTTGATGGAAAACACTTTAAAAGTGGCAGTTTGCTATTCAGTTCCTTATTCTCCCCTAAAATCATCACACTAAATGATGAGCAAGAACATAGCCAAGAATTCAGACAATAAAATGGTTTAGGTACCTGGATTTTTTTTTCCACAGGTCTCCTCTTCTCTAGTAATGCAGCTGACCTGTAAAACAGAAGAAAGAGATCACTGACTCCTGATAGGCTTTTCAGTATTACTGGAACAGACTGTACACTTACACCATTAGCACATTTACTTTCTTGAACTCTGTTTCAGAATATTTCATTGAATTACGTTTTACTTTATCATCATAGAATGCACAAAAATCTCAGAGGGAAGTCTAATTTTAAGAGCACCTAGCTGGGAATCTCACCAGTTTGGCTCATGTACACCAGGTTACAAATCATAAAGTAAAATCCAGACTACCTGCTGCATTTTTGAAATAGAGCATAAGAGCCACAATCCACAGTTCCTCCTCTAGCCCAGGAGAAGTTGAACTCCAGAGCAGCCTCTGTGCTGCAGAGCATCAGGCTCTGTCTGGGGCAGGAACACACAATACTTCCCTTTCAGGGCCAACAACTGCTGGAGCTCAAAGTTCACGCAGAAACAACTGCCTTGCTCCGACCCCTTCCCACCACTGAGAAGCTGTGGGTGTTACTCTTGCCTTCATCTTTTAACATGAAAGTAAAATGAATAAATAAAATACCAATTGTTTACTTCTATGATCTTTTGTCTTTTCAGTCTTTGAGTACAAGTTATCTTCAAATATGATGAATTATTTCCATCACCTTCCCTTTCCCACTCTGCCAAGGAAAAACAGTTATCTCCTGGGGGACAGGGCCAGACTCCTTGATTTCATACATGCATACAAAACATATGGTACCTTCTCTTTTTTGAGATCTATACATTGCAAATTAGACATTTTATGCATTGTGAAAACACTGAGCTCAGTCTACAATCAGGCTGAGCTGGTAGTTCTCACCAACCTGTTAACCCCTTTTCATTCGTCAGGTTGTAACAGCCTCTTTCAACCATCTCCAGCCTTCTCATTTTATTCTTTCATGACTTCACTGTAGTATTCTCAAGCATTACTGTTTAGGTCTTCTCAGTATATTGTACTATAAATGCTTCACCAGTTTCAGCATTTCAGCAGGCTGCCTGTCCCATTCCCCAGTATCTCTAGGGGCACAAAGTTCTCTGTGCACTTCAAGAGTAAAGAACTGACTTCTGAAAAAAACAGCGTGTACAGAAATAATGCAAGTATAATTATAAAAAATTACTCTAAGACATTATGTCAGGAGATATTCTGAAGCAAAAAACAAACTTCCAAGAGAAGTTAAAATGTGTGGTTGGAGCATGTGTGCTCAAATTGTCTGTTTTCCCTGCATTATTTAGTTACAGAAAGTCAATTCCATACTCACTTGAAAAATAAACATTACCATAAATATGGCATTATTTTCAGCAAGTTTGCATTCAGGAATGAACAATGTACTTATACAGAGCATTAATACAAGTAAACAGCCACAAAACTACTTTTAAACCTGACAGGAATACAGATTTAGGGGGCAGAATTGTCTCTGTCCAGGTGCTCTGCGTGGGGCTTGGGCATATTTGCTTATTTTGCTGTCTTGCCAGCTGCTCCCTGGCAGAGCACACAAAGCAATGGCAGTGACTGGGGAATGAGGAGGAAGTGTATTGACATCAAAAAGCTGTGTTAGAGCAGGAGTACTCCACAGCATCAGGAATTCAAACACTTGAACGTGACTGTGTATTCTTGGCATGAGTACAGTTTATTTTGCATCTACTTCACACTGCTAGAGATAAGGCAATGCTATTTTTATGCAAGTTCCTGATATGTTATTTTGAGCATAGCTGTCACCTGCAAGAAGAGACCCTGTCCTGCAGGCTCCCAGCTACTGTTTCCAGAGGGCATTGGTAGACCACTCTTGGACACAGAAATTTTACATTCTTTCCAAATTTGCCAGCTTCAGGTCTAACAGCACTGGTTGGCAGAACACAGAGGTGCCCATTTATGATGGTGTTTGACACTACTTTAGCCTCCCTAGAGTGGCACAGCACTGCTCAGCCCCATGGGGCCAGCACAGCCCCAGGTAAGTGATGGCTCACTCAGCTGAGTCCCCAGCCCTGGGCACTGGAGACTGAGACCCTACAGCTCTCAGCAGAAGGAGGCAGTGTGGGGAAACTGCTGAAACCAGAAATCATGACACTCCAAACATCATATGCTTTGTCAGAATTTTTTTCCTGCTCTATGTCACAAGCTCTTTGCTACAATCCCTTTCTTCTTCTTCTTCACGGCCCTTCGCCCTATTACCACTCAATGCACTTTCTCAAGCTCTTCCTCCCTCCCTCCCCAATTCAAAATTCTCTTTTTAAAAAAAACAGCTCAACAATTTTGAGACTACTATGCTGTTTGGTGCACTTAATTCACTCTGCTCCATTCACTGGCATCTTCTCATCCCACTCTACCATCCCCTGGAGTACGGACAAGAAACTCTTTGAAGTAAGCAGTGGCCAGGAGTTGTCTTCACTGTACTTTGCATTGTTCAGGCCATATTCTCAGCTCTTATTCAACAGTTAAATGCCTCTATGGCCAAAATAAAATTATACAATCAGAAACAACGGATGTAGATCATATCAAGAATGGGAAAAAGAAAGTCTAGAAAGGAGTAACAGCCACATGCTAAAGAAGAAACTCAAAGTCTGCCCTCAGATCAGAGAAAATAATAACTGAAATACATTCTTGGATGAATAAATTAGGAAGAGAGATGGACTTTAGCTCAAAATATGACAGCAGTAAGACAAATATTGAATATGAGCAGCTTCAAAAAAACCTGCAATACATCTGAATAACTGCGTGTGTCAGAAGTCAGACATATTACACAAATCCTAACAGGATATTGAAAATGCAAGTACAAATTAACTGTTAAATGAGGGCTTCAGCCTACAGGACAAAAGGATTTGTGTGCCAAAGGTACCATTTATCTTCTTGAGAATGAAAGTGCAAAAGCCACTTGGGTTATTTCAGAGCTGCCTCTCCCTCACTCAGAGAAACAACATTTCAGAGCTGCATCCAGAAACTATGAGTAATCACAATGATAGATAGTCCAGGAACTGATGGGATATCCCAAAGAAACATGTCCTGGAATGAAATTATAATCTTCCTCAACTACTCATATTATAATGGCCGACCAGTGTGCATTAGGAAAATACACTTCTAGTTTGAATCCAAACCTTGAGTATAAAAAGAAAAGCTCTAGTAAATATTTAAGAGAATTTTGAGTTCCACACTGAAGAGCTAGCAACTAAGTTCTTTTCTTTAACAAACAAAACCATCAAAAGATTGTGCAACTCTAAGAGCCCTTAAGGAAACAATTGGGAATTTTTCATAACATGGTATTTCCTTATACCACTGACCACAGGAATGCAAACAGTTCCACCAAACAGAGATTTCTTCATTGGAAACAACTGACAATCTAACCATGTTTTTATCTTTTCCACTCTCAGCACTCAGCATACAAAACAGATGACATAATAGAATACAGAACTGTCATACCAGGGTCACAAGGCATTTTTACTGTAACTCAGTTTAACAAGAATATATTTCCTGGGGGTTAGAGAGAGAACTTATGTTTAATTATTCAGCATCTTTGTCGAAACAAAATTTATTTTTCTACTGCAATGTCTACTTATTTGTCAGATTTCCCTAAATACTGGCAGCATCCCATTTCAAACAGAAACAGACCTCTAGCCCCAAACGTAACTCAGTACATCAGTAACAAGACTTACTCCCTCCCCATTCCCTGAGAGTAAGTCAGGTAAGGCTAGCAAGAAGCACGGGTAAAAAAATATAGGTTGGTATTCAACTTGGTTAGTGAAAGAAAAAGCAGTGCTACTGGTGGTATACCCTTTGTACCTTATACAATATCCTCCATCTAAGTCTAATGAATGGATTTCCTTACCACCTTCTACATTTGGGACTATTATTTAAGGGATTCAGATACCCTGAATCCCTCCAAAGGATGCTGGAATTGTTAGTGTATCTATATGTGCAATGGCACTCTTAGTTCTCCCAGTCTACCAATCTTCAGACCCTACATGAGTAGTCCAAGCATCAGAGACACCTCAAGGGAAAGACAAGATGACACTTACAAAGGGACTTAATTTTCTTGACAGCTAATTAACAAGTCACTGTCATGGAGAAAGTAATTTTCACTGTGCTGAGCTTCGTGCTGGGAAGAGAGAAAAAAAGAATATAAATGAACATAAGTGACTGTAAAACCAGAGAGTATTGTCAGAATTCAGGAAGGCACCAGGAATGCAAAAAGGTGTTACATCAGCACCCCGACCAGTATCTGTCATTGCAAATTTGCAACTCATTTAAGGCAAGATTATAATCAGAGCTGCAACTGTACTTAATTCTCTCCATTCAAGCTGAAGGAAAGCAAGGGGAACAAGTAATAAAAACAGAACAAAACTGAAATGTGTTACAAAGACACCAAATTGTTTTCAAAAGGAAAAAGCAAAACAAACAAAGCGCATGAAGACAAAGCTTTATGGAGTTAGTTTGCCAAACAAGTCAAGAATTTTGGATGGTAGAAAAGACAGACAAATGTCTTAGCTTCAGAGAGAGACTTAAAAAGACTTTGCTTGTGTGGAAGTGTTTACAAACCATGGCAGAGAGATTATTATCCTTGTAGTCAAGGAAACCACTCTCGCAATTGGAAGATTCTAAATTTTGGAATTCCCCTTTTAGGAGGAAACATGGAAAAATCATCCACACTCTTCAAAAGGAAAATGGGATATGGCTCTGGTGTTCCATGTGTGGGCAAACAGGGCCACAAGGCTTTGGCAACAAACTCATCCCAATGGCACTGTGGAGGAAGATGTCACTATCAGAAATGAAACATGTCTATACTGTACTTTAATCTTCTGAGATCATCAATGATAAAACAGCCATTGTAAGTCTCCCATAATAATTTCACACCAAAAAAAGATTTACCAGGAGTTACTAAACAGGAAGCTAAAAATTTCAGGCTAGGCTTTATTTTCACTATTGCAACTCTTTCTTTTCTTTCAAAGAGATGCACACAACTCAAACACTGACCTTTTGTCACAGCACACTCTGGGTCTTGGAGAAATCATCTTTTCAACAAACAAACAACAAACAAAATTACAAACAAATGAACCCTCCCTTCCTTTTTAGATGATTCTGAAGATCTAAACATAAATTATATAAAGAAGCAACTTGGTTGAATCATAATAGTAGAGCAAAAACTCCTTTCCTAATTGCTATCTTGACTAGATAACCAAACCTCAAAGTGTGCTCAGGTTTAAAACACTACTCAAAAACTATCTTTTAGTTTTATTACTATCAGTGTCCTTGAAAGAGATCATACATCAAAAGCTTTGCAATTAACCTCATTTGGTGATGCTATAGAGAGTTACCCAAACTCTGCAGACTGTAAGGCAAGGCAGTAGTTTGAGCACACCATGTATTTCCACAATTAGCACATGGTAATACCAAACTACCCAAGAAATTATTTGCTGGTTTTCATTAAAGTGCACAGTTAATTTCTATTGTTTTCCTGCAGCCACTGAACAAAGAAGCATGTTCAGAATGACAAGAAACTACTGGGCAAAGCCTATATAACATTCACACTCAGATTAGCAGTAGTCAGTGGAAGCTTTGGTGTTCATAAGGAAGCAGAGTATGCTTTTAGAAAAATGTTACAAATCAAAGTTATTGAAGACTATCTGAAAAGTTTTAATTATGACTTCTGGCTCAAATAAATAAATATGAAAATGAAGGTGCTAATTCACACCTACCTTATGGATTATAGTTCATAATATTATTCGCTATTTCATTTTACCTTTGACATCTGATAAATCCCACTACTAAAGACCTAATTCTCAACAATTCAGTGTTGTGATGAATATAGTTGCTGTCTGGTATCTACCTTAATTACTAACTGTTTCTCAGCAAGACTAAAATTAGTTTCAGGTGGAGTATTTTAAGTACTGCATTATTGAATCTTCACATAAATACAGTCCAAGCAATAGGAAATGGCACTGTCAGAAACCACCTGATTGGCCTCAGGATCCGGATGCTGGTACAGCTCTGCAACAAGAGCTCCTAACTGGCCTGAGGAAAGTAATTTCAACATTGTATACTCCTGCTCCCTTACAATGAGGTGAAGTCCCTACTGAGATTGGCATAAGAGAAGCTGTGTTAATACACTGCATCTCTTTCAGCAACAAGTACTTCAAACCAGACAAAATACAAGTGTTAACTGTGGCTTCAAAAAGCCTCTCAAGGGAAGGTGGACAATGCTCCTTTAGCCTTCATTATAAAAAGTGAAAAAGCATAGGTTCAAGCTATACACAATTTGAGCAAAATTATTTTCAAGCTATGTCCAAGGTTTGGGCAATTGTGAAGAAAAAGAGACCTTGCTTTTTCCAGCTGCTATTTAATGCTCCTGAAATTGCATTCTAATCCTTTTTTCCCCCCCTCTACATTTTTTATCTCACTCCACATATATCCATATATTCAGACTTCTCAGATTTTAAATCTCTACCGAAAGAAAAAATATATTAAATTCCTTTTTAAAAAGAAAATTAAATGTCCAAACCCTGCATGACTCTTTTGTCACCTTTTCTTAACACAGGTTTCCTGCTTTCTTCTTGTCCTTGAGACAAAAATCTCTCATTTTCTACCAGACATTCAGTGTCAACTTGAATGCATTAGCTTTTGCTACAGTCTCATTTCTGTCCTCAGATTCACTACTAATATGTCATGGCCATCTTAAGTTGCTCTCGGTTTCTAACAAGAAACCATCTACTCCAACCACCTCTGCCCTGCACTTTGCAGGATCCCACCCTTGGCCAAACTCCTTCAGCTCTGAAGCTGAAGCTTTACTCTCATTCTACTGCAGCAACATTACATCTGAGCATTTCCAGCAAGGTTAACAGCATTCTGCAGCTCTTTCTGAGACTGTCAAAACTTGCCTCATACTGTGCCTGCAAACAAGAAGAAGTGGAAATAAAACTTAAGACTTGAATCTGAAGTTTCAAGGGGGTGGAGAGGATTTTCCCCACTCTCAATAGTGATTGAGGCAATCAGCCCAGTCACATCAAGGCGCAACACAAACTCCCATGAGGATTCTCTGCCTGACAACAGATGATCAGAAGATGATCCACAACATAAACTTCAAATCATAGAATCAAACGGGTTGAAAAAGACCTCCAGCATCATCAAGTCCAACTCTACCATGGTTACTAGACCATGGCACTAAGTGCCACATTCAGTCTCATCTTAAAAACCTCCAGGGATGGTGAATCCACCACCTTCCTGGGCAACCCATTCCAATGTAAAAAATCTCTTCCACTCTCTCTGTAAAAAATCTCTTCCTAATCTCCAACCTAACCCTCCCCTGGCAGAGCTTGAGTCTGTGCCCTCTTGTCCTACTGTTAGATGCCTGGGAGAAGAGACCAACCCCCACCTGATTACAACCTCCTGTCAGGGAGTTGTAGAGGGCAATAACGTCCCCCCTGAGCCTCCTCTTCTCCAGGCTAAACAACCCCAGCTCCCTCAGCCTCTCCTCATGGCACTTGTGCTTGAGTCCCTTCACCAGCCTCATTGCTCTTCTCTGGACCTGCTCCAGCACCTCAATATCCTTCCTGAACTGAGGGGCCCAGAACTGCACACAGTACTCAAGGTGTGGCCTCACCAGCGCCGAGTCCAGGGGCAGAATCACCTCCCTGGTCCTGCTGACCACACTGTTCCTGATCCAGCCCAGGATGCCATTGGCCTTCTTCACCGAATGTATGGTATTATTACCATAGTACCAATGTATGGTATTATTTTCTTCCAGTATTAATTTATGGATAAAGCTATAGGTAGATTCATAACATCACTATAGCTACAATACTAATAATGTTCAGTGTGTATACAGATATTAAAGTATTTTTCCTCAGCCACAGAATACCAAACCCCTTATTTATTGGAAGAAGCTGTATTTGAAAATTAAGATTAAGGTTTGTTTACAAACTGACCAGCTCCACTAGTGAAATAGAAATACATTTTCATCAGTATTCTTCTTACTTTATTCTGACATTATAAACTGCAATGTTACCTCTTGATATTTTTTAATTTAATCATGGTCGTGAAATAGTCAATAGTTAGCCCTCAAAATTGAGAAAGAATAGAAACCAACTATGCTGTTTTGTTTCTTTTTAACCTCTGTATCTCAGTTGTTCATTACTGACTTCTACAGAGCTTAATTCAGCCAATCTCCACCCTAACCCCTGGGAGCATCTTGTACTTTCCAGCCATCTGGACTGTATTTACATTACTAAGAAGAAAGTCAAACTTGTTCATGAACAAAGAAAATCTCCTTACTATCTTCCTGTCTTGTCTGCACAGTTATTTTCTAAGTTCTTATTTTCTCAAAAAAATGATTGTTCTCTCTGGGGAGCTCACACAATCTCCCTTGTGAGCTCCACTGATGTCATAACTTCATTACTTACCATTTCCTAGTGCTGCCTTTTTAAAAAAAAAAGCATTAAGAAAAATAGGAATTCTATTTTCCCCCCTCAGTTTTCACCTTCTCTTCACAAAATCCCTTATAAACAACATGAAAGTCCATGTATGATTGATTAGGATAGAAGTAATTGTATCAGTGTTTGTTTAGACAGTAAAAGTGACAGTTTTGCAAATAAAATGAACTATTGCCAAACTAAGATCAGAGACAAATTTTAAAAGGAACACAAACAAACATTTACTTCTGAACTCCTATCCATTTTGATACTATCCCTCACCCTGGCAGCAACTGCTGCATCTCTGTTCCTCCACAACAGAGGAGCATATCATTTTGTTTTAATGATATTTTCATCAAAGTATCTGTGCTGTGACTCCTCTCCCAACACAGCAGATCCAATGTGCTGAGGAACACTTGCAGAAAAAGCACAAACTGCAGGAGACAAGCAACTACCCCAAACTGGTTTTACTTTCAACCACATGTTTTTAAAACCCACCTACATTTATCTGGGTTTCTCTGAGCTGCTGTATAAATCTGCCTTTTAGTGTATTTTATTACCCTATTTTTCCAGGCACATTATCCCTTTTGATCAAAGGTAGTAACCATAGCTTATCATTAAAAGCTATTTTGCAGATTTACTCTGCTTCGCTTGACATGCACCAGAAATCTGCATCAAGCTGAAATGAAAGCCAGATTGGTGCCGTTGTTACAGGGGAAATTAACAAAAGCAATGAGCAATGCTTCACATTCAGCTAACTTTTTTAACTAGGAATTGAAGGTTCTCAATGTTTTGTGATGCTTGACCCAAACATCTGATTAATTTCAAATATTAATTCAGTTTCATGAGCTTATTTAATACCTGCATAAGGGAAAAATGCCAGTGTAGAACCACAGTGCAACATAAATTAGAAAACATATTCTAGGAAGAAAAATGCCTTTCTAGAGGGATGATTGCTGACAGAGAACTACCTGCTGTTGTTTATTTTCAAGTTAAACCTCTGAATTTAGCTCAAAGTGACCCTTCAGAGTCACAATGACTTCTAAAGATCATATCAAGGATATTCTTGTCTCTTGAGCAGCTCTTCTGGAATACCAAAGAGCAGAAGTTCAATTACAGATGTGTGGGAGGCTGCATACCACCACCACAGTCAATTCATTAGAGCAGGGAATACACAGCATAGAGGTAACAACGAATTTAAAATGTAATGAACATGCCCACATGAAAAAATAACTACTGCAGTAACTCAGCCAAACATTACCACACAAAAAATAATGCAAAAGCTCTGTGACCACACGAATGCTTGGACCAGCATAATTAAGGGTACAAAGCTGCCCAGAAACATTTCCCTTAACAACATTTACCTCCTCCACATCTACGAAATGAGGACTTAATGCAAAGCTAACAAAGACAAACATTCTGCTTCCTAGTTGCCTTCTTGTTGCAATTTCCACAGTTGCCAGTTTCTAGACTGGTTCAACTTTGTCCCTCCCCACATTTTGCCTCCTCATCTCCAAACCCACAAAGGATCATCAGGATGAATAAACACTGTTTGTTATTAAAAGTAGCTGAAGATACAGCATATCTCTGCTTTAGGAAAGCACTGCCAAATTACTTATCAGAAACAAAACCCCAGGAGACCTGTTATCAGCTGAGCAATGCCTCTACTAACAAGGACTTCCCCCCACCATGTGATTTCAAGCTGTTCAAATTTTCCCCAGAATTTGTAATATTTTTTTCTTTTTGAAGTGAAGACATGGACAATAATCAATTAGGCAACTAAACTTCCTTTTCTTGAGACACAAACAGAATGTTTCATGCAAGCTACTAAAAATGAGTTTTACTTCCAGCAGTGAAAACTCTTTACAACTTAATCAAAGGAGCAGCAATCACAGCCTAATGGGCTCTGATCTACAGAGCATCCAAGTTGGAAAATGATTAGTAAGAGAAGATTCACTGCAGAGAAGAGAAGAATCTGCAAAGAAGTGAGGACCAGTGTATTTGCACTTAGCCTGCATCAGTTTGACTGCACACGTTTCTAACAGAGAGAACATGAAGTGACTTGATGCTCAGTCTGCAGCTATGGTATGAAATTAGTTTCTAAGGAAACTGGGCAGAATCCTAGAGAACAAAATTTCTGAGTCTGTGCGGCTTCTATAGCAAACAGCATCAGCTGCAAAAGGTATATGAAGCAGAACTTCTCCAAACCGATTAAGGAATTGGATCTTGAGCATCCTGAACTAGCAATTTAACTAGCAGCCTCACTGGCAAGGCACACACATCTATTTGAGGAGGGAGAACACAGAGCTGTAAGCAGGATGCACACGAGCTCACTGCCAGTACCAGCCTACTCCTCTCAACTGTAGTGCAGGAAGAGACACTAAAAATAATACAGCTGGCACCGAATATAGCTTGCTCGTTCATGTGTGCAGCAGCTCCTCTATGACTTCTAAAAAATCTCCCTGCCCACGTCTTGTGGTTCCTCTTTCAGAGAAAAAACAAATTTTTAACTAGTGAGGCAGCAAACTTTTCTGCCCAAGAACTCAAAGGGGGTCAGGTAAAAGATGCTGATTTTCAATAGTGGTTTCCATACCATGAATGCCAAGTGAGTTTCCCTGATGCAATGAGTACTGGATTTCATCCCTCCAAGCCTGATGGCACATGGCTGTTTTGGATGCTGGTGATGTGCCCTGTATGCAGGGATTGCACTCAGGATGCAGACAGACCCAAAGGGCAGCCATACCAGGGAACTCCACATATGAGATCCTCCAGGCCAAAATAATCCAAATTCTTTGGAGAATTTAAAACTTCAGAGGTACGTGGAACACTTCCTAAACTCTGAAATGAAACATTCCTTCTACCAACCAGCCACGTAAGCTACTGCTTAGCAACAGAGCTTGGACATATGTATGTGTCGGCAAGTGGCAAAACAAGCTTTGTTATCCATCATTCCATGACACAGCAAGACAGTTTCTCTCTGGATATACACAGGGGTTTAAAAAATAATTTAAAAAAATCTTCAAAATAAATACAGGTCTTCTTTACGTTCAATAAAACTAGGCTGTGAATTGCAAATAAAATCTTTCTAGAGTAGTTTCCATATAGGTGTTCAAGTGAAGCTAATCTCAGCTCCCAAGGGAACTCTCCCTGGTTTACATATGTGCTGTGTTTCTTTGGGCAGTGACAATTCTTTTTGCATAGTTGTCTACTTTTCAAAAGGAAAGCATCAATCCACTTTGAAACATCAGTGTTGAGAGTCAACTTCCAGAAGTGTTTGCATAAAGGCCAACAGACCAGAGGTAACAGCTTGGGCCTGAAATCCCAAATATGATACCACAGGCTGGGATATTATTTCCACTATGCTATTCCACTGCAGAACACACATCAATACTCATCTCTATCTATAAACCAATGGAGCCTATTTTAGGCACAAAAGCTTCAATATAAATCATTCTGACTAACCTCCCAAATTAATTATGCAGATGCTGTATGAAAGCATACAGATCATTTTTACTTCAAAATTTTAAAGCCCTGCACAGATACTCTGAAAGGAAAAGAAAATAAATGCCTAATTACCCACATTGAATAATCCAGATAATGGTCTGTCCCATTCACCATTCTGAATGCAAATCAGAACGATGGTTTCAGCTGTAAACAATGTGGAAACATCAAATAACTTCAATCTCATCTCTGGCAAGAACAGACTTCTTTAAGACACCATTCTGCATTCAATAGGATATATCTCTGAAAGGAAAAGAAAATAAATGCCTAATTACCCACATTGAATAATCCAGATAATGGTCTGTCCCATTCACCATTCTGAATGCAAATCAGAACGATGGTTTCAGCTGTAAACAATGTGGAAACATCAAATAACTTCAATCTCATCTCTGGCAAGAACAGACTTCTTTAAGACACCATTCTGCATTCAATAGGATATATCACACAAT
>NW_008684965.1:7510-21643 GCF_000695815.1 Acanthisitta chloris | reverse complement strand
TGAGTCTCAAAGCCTTTCCTTACAAAACATTCCTGATGAGATATTCCAATAGAGATGAAAAATAATATTTTCCCAAAGCAGAAGCTGCTGCTTACTGCCCTGATAGAAACACTTGAAGCAACAATACTTTGTTTATTGCATTTAGCCCTTCAAGAAGAGTGTGATTGGTTTTGTATCCAAAATATTCATAAAGGAAGGCTGTCCTCAAAAGCTCCTGTGCTGAAGGGCGCTTACTGCTTCAGAGAGAGGAAGAAAGGCATATCCAGAGCAAGTAACTAACCTCATTAAAGGTTACTAACTAACCTGTCATGGAAATGAGTCCTAACATGCATTCCAGGCATGTCTAGCAGAGAGGATTTTCTTCATTTCAGGCTATGTCTTTTTTTTACACAGAAAAAACCCATTCAGAAATCAAGACATATAAAAGGAAGGGGTAAAACTAAATAGATGAGAATGCCCAGGTTGGACATGCTAGGGAAGCAGCAGGAAGCACTGCTGTCCTCTTCATGCCTGGTACTAGAGAAATTCCTGCCTGTGCTATGTGTTAGAGCTCATTTCAAGACAACATTATTAAGAGGAGATTAGACTTTTAATGAGACACTTCCACAACTCAAGAAATTTAGGCTATCAGTTGGAAAAGTACAAATTAATAATTTTGGTGTGACATGATGACAGTGTAAGTGCAACAAAAATGTCTATCTGCTGTATGGCACAACAGCCTTCACTTCCCACCCAGGCCTTGCTTTCTAACACCTTATGCCACTCACAGGTAACACACAAGATATGAAGTTTCATGTAGAGATTATACTAGTTTTAAGGTATGAAGAAGCTCTATGAAAATAACAATTCAGGAAAATAAATGCACAACTTTTTAACTGGCAGATAAGTGGAATAGATTTGGGGGTCAGTCCAATGAAAACACTGTGGCTGCACGGTTTTGCCTGGTTAGACCACCACAGTGAGACATTTGACAGACCCTGTCAGACACTGCTGCAATAGATACTGTAACAAAGTTTACTGATGCAATCCTTGTCTGCCATCCACCATATGGATTGCAGTTTTCCAAAGGGGAAAGAAAAAAAACAACCAGGACCATTAAGTGTTACAGTCGGTTTACCAAAGACACAGACAAGAACAACACTTACATTCAGAAGACAAATCTCTACTTTGATGAATGCCTGGACTGTGCAAAACTTCAGAATATTGTTCAATTAGTTTGACTTACTTTGCCACCAGAAGCAAAAGGAAAATTTCATGTCTCTGCTCTGGAAGAGACTTCATTGCACAATACACAGGTCAAGCTTTCTCAAAAGGAGACACTACCAAGGTATAAGAACAGGACCAGTTAACGTTTCTTTCCCCTTTGGTAATCAAGGGTGGGTTTTTTTATTCTTTTTTCTCAGTCGAGACACAACATTATTTGCAACTTACTCAGAGTGACTCACTTCCATAAGCTCCTCCAATATACTTCTAGCAAAGCTCTTTAGGGAGGGAATAGTTTTTCTTCCTTCAAAACCTTAAATTGAAATGATACTCAAGTGTATAGTTAGAACAGCATAAATATAAATTAATGCTATGCAAAAAGGATGCTATTCAGTTTTAATATGTTCCTCCCTCAAGAAAGGCAGGATGAGAAATCATTTGGTTTTGATTCTCTCCTCCCAACTCTTGCAAAGTTAAAATCAAACCATGCCATCCTCCTCCTCACTAGCTGCATTTCTAACAAGATCCTCAGCTTAGGCTAAAGGCATTTATTGTACACACTTTGATCCCTTCAACGAAAATTCCCTAAAAGAAGGGAAGAGAACATGTGCTGATCAAACAGAATGCTCCATAAAGTGGTGATGCAACACTGCATGAGCTACACATTGAAGGCCAAGCAGAATGAATCCAAGTCCAGGCCTAAAATAAGACAGTACTACAGCAGTGTAAGATTTCCTGAGTATGTGCACTTCAGTTTACACAAGTCCTTACTGATCTCTGCAACTTGCTTGCTTCCACTGCTAAAATCACTAAACTCAAGAAACAAAGCAGTCACTTTCATGTGCTGCTTCTACAGCACTGTCACATTGAGAACTTGTAATCAAATTCAGTTAGAAAAGAGAACAAAACTAGGACAGACATCTTCAACTTGAATTTGTTGAATGTTTTGATGATTCAAACCTAATCTGAGGTTTAAACTTAGCTTTTCTTTTTACTTTTTTATAGTAATATTTGCCCATTCAGATTAGGTTTGGAAATATAAACAGAGACTTGTTACTTAGTTAAACAGAAATCCTATCCAGTGTAACATTTTATTAAGTCAAGACACCACTTAAGACACCATCCATAGTCTCACACCTCACTGTCTTCCCAGTCATCTGCTCATTCCTCATTTGCTGTTCCATTCAACAAGCTCTTATTCCATTTCAGTTCAGCAAAAGGCAGAAACTTGGGTATTTGTATGAAATCAGCCATAGCAGCCTGACAAACAACTTAGGAATTGCAAGCTATAATATCATAACATCTCATTTCTTCTAAGCTTGCAGCAGCCTATAGATTTACTAGCAAAGTACAGTCATGTAGTCAAGTTTCCTGTTTTAATATTCCCCCTCCTCCTTTTTGAAGCAAGATTATTCTCATCCTTAGAAACAGGAAGTCATTAAATCAAAAATGTTTACACTAAATGAAAACACACATAGTGCCATGACTTCTATTCAGTGACTATTGGGTGGTCTTGATCTGAATCCACTTTCTGACCAGCAAGTGCTTCCCTTGGAGAAATTATCAAAGCACAGCCTCAGAGACCAAGGATTGGAAAGGTATAAACAATCAGCTATTATAAGTCCAGTTCGGGATTTTAAAAAAATTTTTTTAAAGACTTCAATCTATCCCAACAAAACTCCCAAACATCTGTTTTCAGTAAGTATTTAAATAAATGTTTTCCCTGAACTGTGTCAGAAATTGGCTAGGGCTGTATGTTTCTTGGGATGAGGTCAGCAACATGCACTGGTGCAGTGCCTTTGTGGCAGTAATTACCATGTTTATTTGTGACAGTGTGTGGCTGAAGGGGGAAATCCACAGCCCACCAGCATGTTCCACTGATAACATTCTGTCCACAACTGCCTAGGATCAGTGACTCCAACATGCCAACTTCTGGTCATACTGTTCTCATCCATGAACTCCTCATGTTTCATTTAAAATTTGATAAATATAAAAAAAAATCTTCAATTTAGTACTTTGATAGTAATACATTACTGGGTGGCCCACAAAGACTTCCCATACACAGAACATCTGAATATAACTCTCCCCACACTGAGACATTTGTCACTCATGATTTGAGTTCATTGTCAAACTAATCCCAGTTTACTATAGATTGTCTTTTGCAGATATAAATTACATTCTAGGAAAAATCAAACTTCAGTCCATCAGCACAAATTTTCACTTGCTTTTTGGATACAACCTGTCCTTAATACAGGAAAATTTACTTCCTCCCAACCTCAATATTTTAATTATTAAATAACATTTGGAAGAAGTGCAGAATAAGTCTCAGAAAAGCACTGCAAAGCAGTTCCTCAGTAATGATGAGCACTTTCAGGAAACTTGAATGCTCCTCCAGCACACCCACTTGCTTCCTGTGAGCAACCAGTGTTCAGAATTATCTGGAGAGGTCTTCTGAAGTGCTGAGAACATGATTTCTGTGCATTTTGATGCTCTATGAATCACCAAGAACAGAACATGAAGCCAAGAAACAGTAAAACATGCACATGTACGAACAACAAATAAGAGCTGCTAAGAGTAAGAATATATCCTAAACATAGCAGGAAAAGACCAACAGGAACTTACACATTATGCCACTTCCACCTGAGACTCTTGACTTTTGTTTGGACCCACAGATCAATATGAATGTCAGGAATTAATAAAGCTAGCAGTACAGATCAGCTCTCCAGGGAGCAGCCACATCTGCTCAGCAATGCCAAGCTGCCAGCTGGAGAGAGTCCCAAAAGCCTTTAAAGGGTCATCATGCACAGTGAAAGCTTGTACTTGGCTAAAACCCTTTTAGCCCAGTAACTAAAAAGGTAATAGATATGCAGTTAATTATATTAATTAAGTCATGTTTTGCTCTGTTAATTAGGATGCCTGATTTTAAAAGGTCTAATAACCACAATATTGAAATTTTTGTTCTGTTCTGGTAACGCAACAAAAATCTAATCTAAACCACTGCCATTTTTTGGCTGAGTCAGAAAAAGAAGTTATGCTGTTGACAGATAAGCTAATCAGTTGAAATGGAAAGAGTCAAATAAATTGTTACTTGCCGAATGCTGCCTATGCTAAGCAACTTTAATGCATGAATAATCTGTTTTAAAAAAAAAATCCAAAAAAGAAAGGCACTCTGGATCTCAGTTGTGATTGTTAACCACACAAGGATACTTCATCCGGGCACAAACTGTCAAATGTCCTTTCCTTGTGCACATTTGATAGGAGCCTGTTCAGGGAAGAAATAAGCCCTGCAGAAGATGACATTTGCCTCCCTCCCCAGTATGTCCCTCACTGACACACAAGGTCTGGCAGGGCATAAAAGCTTCCATCAAGTTTTTGATACATGAAGCTATTTCTGAAATAACTGCTGGCCTACATGGAAATTTCTCTGCCCGAACACCTCAAATTCAGGATTACAGTGCTGTACATGCTTGGTTAAACACAGCTTCAGCTGGTTTTTTCTGCAGCTGCAGGTGCCTCAACTATCCTGTGTTAAAGGCATCGCTGACACCCTTCAATACTAGGCATGTGCTGAAGAGACTTGTTGTTGAGGGTAACAACAGCCGAAACTCACTGTGCAGCTCCTCCTGCTCTGGGAGCATCACAGCCCAATACTCTACTGCAAGATATCATGTCTCTAATGTTGGCAATGTATTTCCAATTCTCATCCTTTGGCTAGTTTCCAAGTGGAACCCAAAGGGTGAATCCAGGTCAGACCACTTCACAGACAGCCTGTTCTGTAAGTGAAACCACTTTTAAGAGCATGGTTAAGATGAACCTGCTGAAATTAGTCTGAACAATTCATGTGAGCAAACGCTGTGAGTCTATTTTATTAAAAGCAAATCACTGCTCTTGAATTTTACTCAGAGCAGTGAGCAGTACCAGGGGGTTACTACCAGTCCTAAAAGGCATTGTGTCTGTGAAGGTTTGTCACAGTACTCTTTCTGACCCCATGCAATGTTTCAGGAGTGCTACCAGCACCACAGGGCCACTATGCGATGTGGTACACCACCTACAAGCCACATGGAATTATTAGCCCCCATTCAATTAGCAAATTCAGCTACTAATTTGATATCCCTTTAAGCAGGGCTTATAAACCACACAACACAGTACCCCAGACCAGCCATCTGGAAATGCAGATGTCATCTGCTCACCTTTGTAATCTGCTTTTTCAGGTTTTTCAGATGAAGACATATTTCATCTTGTGGTGCTATATAAATAAACAAAGTATTATAAACAATCATTTTGTCTGACTGGGGTTATGTCATATGGTTTGCTTTCTCTGTGAAAGAAAACACGTACATAAAGTGCAATCAGATGTTCTTGGCAGAGAATTCATTTAATATGGACTCATTTCTAAAAACATGATTACAGATGTGGCCTACATCCTGAACCTAATGTTTAAGGAAAAATTCTCTCTACGTATAAGAATTTTACTTATCTTCGGTGTTTTCTCTAAGTATCATAACTCACAAAAAAAAAGTTTCCTAGAACTAAAAAAGTTCTAAGAAATTTACACACCTCCCCTTTCACACATCCACCACAAAAATAATTCTAGTACACCCTTAGCAAAGCAAAACTGAGCATGTTACTGAGAAAACACTGCTTTGTAGCAGCTCATTGCTACAGCAGCTGTGAGGAGGCAACAGTGTAGGTTAGAACTAAGTCTAGATGAGCTTCTTTGCTACAAATGACACTTCCCTAGGATTGCACCTGACTTGTAATTTGATTTTCAAAGTACAAAAATAGTTACAACAACTCTGCTTGCAGGACTAGGGGAACATCAGACACTTTAAGCAATTATTTTTAGCATTTTAAGTTAAAAAAAAATTGAAAAAACTTAACCAGGCAACAAACTGTTACATACCAAAGTTTTTGATCACTTAAAATCCTTAAAATCTCTTACCAATTCATAGAGAACTCAGTAAGGCAATTCAAATATATGATAAAGATTTAATTGGTGTACTCCAGGATTGCTTAGGATATACAAGGTAGTTGAATTCTGCTAAAACCTCAAGCAAGCAACAAAAATAATAGAAATAAGTTTTGAATTTAAAATTAGTAAAGTCTGAACAAGAACTTGGTTCTTTCATGTTTGCTGATTTATAAAGCCCTATCAATTTACTTTAAGAAAGTTGGAATAAAACTCAAACTCTTTCCAAAACAGGATAGAAACAGCACAGAAAGACTGACTGCACCATTCCACATCCAAACCCAAAAGTTTTTGACTATATTTGATATCCAGGTATTGAAGTATTTAAGATCAGTCCTCTCAACATCACACTCCTGAACTAGCTCAGACAAGTTCATACTCACACGAATAGAGAATCCAATGTTTAAGAAAAATTCTCTATATAATAATTTTACTCTCACTCCACATTCATGCTCACATAAAACCAAACTAGTAAGACCCACAAATATTCAATGGCTACTGAGGCTATTGCCTTGGCAAAGTGTTTTTTGAAGGAACCAAAGCACTTGAAGCTAGGTTAGTTAATTACCAGTGACATAACTTATAATAAGCAGTTGAAAAGAAAACACCCCCTTTCCCCAAATTACCTTTTGATTGGACCTTTGAATAAGAAAAGTAAATAGCTCTTTCAGAGGACAGTGCCACTTATGAGCACCTACATTTAATGGTAAAGCTCAGATATTTGATTAATCTAGATGATCTTATCCAAACAAGGTATTAAAAAGGTCATATGCAAGGATGAAAAAGTCAAAGAATAACGTCAAAGCAGGGAAAAGTCCTACTTTCACCTAAAAAAAATCCATGCCAGATGATGTGAATAGAGCTGCAACTTTAAAATCCATGCACCACCAGCCAATTTCTAATCAACAGGTACATAACTATTTGCTTCTGGAGGCAGGAAGATGGGACAACTGGAATTTTTCACAACTATTTAAAATGTCCCACATGCCCTTAAACAAAAGCTCTAACCATCTGTTTTGAGCATGATTTTCAACAGGATTAAAAATATATATACAAATACTGTTGCACAAACACTCTCTTTAGTGGGGGAATGAGATTGATTTAAGTGCGGTTAGACCTAACTGTTTGTTCAGAGAGGAAACTGGCGAGGGTGGATAAACAAGCACTCTGAGCCCAGAGGTGAGCAAAGCACTCGTTTCTGCTTCAGGAGGAAAAAAGGCTGTTTCAGTGAGAGAGGCTGCTGAAGTGCCCAAGCTCTGAAGTTCAGCTGTGCTCCCAGCCAAGTGTTTCCAGCTATTTCAGTCATGGGGGGTGATGTAGGTGAGCAGCTCTGCCCACATGCAGCCTATCTACATTCCACCTAAAAACTACTTCCAAACTTCAACTGCTACAGCCTCACTTAAGAAGAGCCCTGCTGTGTAGGTGCACTTACATACTGTTTATAACAGAAGCCTTGCTAGCAAAGTGTGTTCTTTAAACATAAAAGAAACCCCAGTTTGAGAAGCTAACCTATGGTTGGGGGTGGGAGGAACAAATGAGGATGTGTGTGTCAGTTTGTTTATTTTCTTAAGAAGGAGGACAAATAAATTGAACTGCTTGAGACCTCAAAACATACAGGTGGTTTCTGGACGCATCAATAAATAAATGGCAAAACCTTGGTTCATTTACTAGTTGCCAGCTATTTCACACAAAGGATTCCACTGTCCCCAGAAAGGGTGAACACCAGCAGCTGCTGCATCAGTAGGGGATAAAATATCTTAAAAGGGGAAGGATAACATCCTGCAGCATTTACACAGGTTGTGTTAAATAGTTTTTTAAAAAAATAATGTTGCAACCCAAGTCTGTTCAGAGATGAAGCCAATATGCAGACAGAATATCTAAAGTTAACAGCAAGCTGAATAATGAGCTGAGAACTAAACAGAGAATTGTTATCTGGGTGTGATATCTGGGTGTCATCTAGCTGAGATGACCCATGGATCCAGGCCCTACCCTACACAGAATTTGTATGCAGGCAGAACAACCTAAGTGTGCTATTCACTGCTCCACTGGGGCACCTTAATTAGGCAGCCAAGCCCGAGCTGAGCTTGCCTTGTTTTAAGGCTTCCGGCATCCTTAGAGAGTTCTCCAAGAAGCAATTCAAAGCAGCAATGTGATTAAGGGGAAAGCCTCAGCTGCCCTTGCCAAGTGGTGTGAATACCTCCTGCCTTTCTGCTCCCCTATGGGCTGAGCTAAGGAAAGATGCTGTGACTCCAATAGAAAGTCTCAGTGGCTGTGGATCTGAGTCCACTGGAAAGATGCTACAGGGAAATCCATCTCCCAGCTAGTCAATTGTGCTTTGTGCTTTTATAACCACCACCTTTTGATGCTGATCTATCAAACACACTAAAGAGAGCACTCTAATTAGAAAGCTGCACAATTACACTCTTTTGGTCACTTGTGCTAGTCCAGTTTACCACAGAGAACAAACAACTAGAAGATTAGATCCTCTAACACTAAATACTCAAACCTCTCAGGAAACTTCACACAGCTTCAAGGTAAATAGACATTTTGAAGATATCAACTGTAACCTCTTAGGCTTTTCACACCAAGTTACACAACCTTCTAACCTCAAAATCCATAGGCTCCTGTAGATGACTATGATTTTACAAAGCATCCATACTCATCTCGCCTCTGGTCAGAAGCAGACATTGCAATAAATTTCTGGACAGACAAATCCTACTTTTACAAATGCTTTAATAACTTAGGCACTTCAGGGCAAACTTTCTTCCTTTCTTATGTAATGTCTACTGCTGTAATCCACAGAAATATTTCCAAAACTTTATCCTTGGGGCAATATGTAGTTTTACCCCTTCTGTTAGCTTTCTTTTTTTCATCAAGCAGAATCCTGTTGTACCACATGCATATTATGGTATAAAAAAAAAAAAGAAAGGAGAGACTAAAAATGTTGTGTCCATTAAATTTGACCATAATGCACAGCGCTGATGCACTGCAAGTGCTAATCCCAAATCACATACAGCTTTTTGCTCCTTGAGGAATCCAGTTTTCATCTTCCAAAGTGCTACATGATTAGCTACTGTAAGGGCTTTCAGTTTTACCAGAGAGTGCCTTCTGAGCCATTAAGGGTAGGAAAAATGTAACAACTGAAGTTACGCCATTGAACTTGGATAAGAGCATTAGGAAAGCTTCTCCTAGATGCCTATGAGTACAGAAGTGCATAAGGTATAATGAAGAGCACAGGCAGAAATAGATGGGGAGAGGAGACAGTTTTGTGTACTGGGTATGATTCAATCATCCACCCAATTTCATCAATGTGGAACGACACAGAAGTTAGGGAATAAGAGGGGGGAAATACCTCAAAACAATCTACAATAACTAAAAGGACATTAAAACAATGGTTACAGCTTTGACTTCAGCAGATTTACAGTTGTATCTACTAGTTTGCAAATGCCAAAACTAGTATTATGATTTTTCCTCCTCCTCTCTCCTTGAGAAGTATCTACAGAAAACTGCAGTACTGCACATTGTCTGCCCTGAAAGACCAATGTTCTGGCATAGCAGAGACAGTGAAAAACAGATTCAGCATCATTCCCCTTCTGGCAGTGCTCAGCATCAGAAAGAGAGAAAGCTACCGGCATACCCTGCGCTCTGGCTTCACACTGGATTTCTGGCTGAGAGGCACAGTCATTTATTTATAGAATCTCTCAGCAAATTTGTTTGCATCCTGGGGTGTATTTCGATTAGTCTACCCCTATTTTAGCATATTACAGTTAACAGCATTTTTATAACTGTAGTAAAAGGCAAAATATATCATTAACAACCAACCGAGTTGCAGCAAGGCAGAAGCAACAGAAACGAGGGTTAGGTACTCACTTTGCCAGAAAGCAGCACTGCTTCTCACTAAGCACGAGCTCAGTGCTTGGAATCAAGGTTTCAGAAACACCAGGCACAGCCAGGTCTATTACACTGCCTTTAGTGATAGCTCTTTCAGTGAATCTCTATGCTTCTGTCGCTCTAATGGCATTTAAATCACAGCAACTTCCTGAGTAAGCCAGAACCCAGAATAAATGCATGAAGATAGGATATAGCAATTAAAAGTATTTCCCAAATCATCTACTATTGGTCTTTCGGTTCCTTCAGGCACTGAAACTGCCTCTGCTTAAAGTAAAATGAACAAACGCCAATAAAAGAGTTAGATGGAATATCCAACATCAGCCCAATCTGGCCTTGTTTGTTTCAGTTATATAGGATCATTGTGTCCGGCCCTTGGATCCTCTTTATTATACCCTCATTTCCCCTGACTGAAGAAACCTCTGTAACAGAAAACCCTCAGGAGCCATAAGTTAACAAAGACAGCATCCAAACTTGATACAACGACCGTATGAATGAAGCTAGTAATCTGGGTATGGTTTGAGTTTAAAAAAAAAATAAAAATTTCCAATGGACAAAATGAAAAAGTACATTGGATAATAAATCTTCTTTTTATGAGTAAGCTTAATACCATTCCTCTTGATACAAGAATGTAATACTGTCTTCCTTGCCAAGAAACAAAAAAAGGACACAAAACCCACACAGAACAGGAACCGTA
This sequence comes from Acanthisitta chloris, assembly GCF_000695815.1. Taxonomy (NCBI): domain Eukaryota; kingdom Metazoa; phylum Chordata; class Aves; order Passeriformes; family Acanthisittidae; genus Acanthisitta; species Acanthisitta chloris. The sequence goes on along the minus strand of NW_008684965.1, from coordinate 10,886 downwards.
AAAATTGGAATAAACATCAGATACACAAACTATTTGCAAAAAGTTGTACCTTTTTTTGCATATGGCCTATATCTCATTAACAAGACGTTTTAGGAATACTGATGCTTGAAATAAGTCTTCTGAAAGGCAGCAGGAGTCAGAGACACACCAGGGCTAGGGTGAGATGAGACAATTGCATGGGAATTACTAGCAAGCTCCTTCACACACTTTACTGTCACGAGAAAACAACAGCCTACACATGTGCAGCATTGCAGCTACACACACAGACTTCAGGCTGGAAAGGTACACACACCACCTCCTTCCTACACACATCAAACAGCTGAGAACCCAAAACTAGGAAGCTTAGATGAGGGCAGTGTTTGCACCCCAACCTAGACAACACTGTTTTGACAACCTGAACAAGAGCACAAGTGCTGCTACTCCTGTTTATGCATTTAAGAGATGTTCACTACAAGAAGCTCTCTCTGAAGCCATTTGGCTACTCACATTTAAAATTTAGAGGTTCTGTTTGGGTTTATCTAACACCAAAATGCTACCAACAGAAACCAAGTTCACACGGGGGGCAATACATGCAACAGGCACAGTAATTTTCAGAAGCTCTTTCTGTTGAAGTCAGTATCAGGTCGTCCAACACACTGACACAGCCAGGGCTGTTATTTTTAAACACAGCCATAGTCTATTTAACTAAAGCATCTTTACTCTGACTGAGCCAGTATTACTTTGATAAGACTCCTTAAGTATCTACACAGAAGCCCGCATATCATGCCAAACATACAATACAAACTTTTGAAGACAGTCCTTCTTTGCAGCTAGGAAAAGAGAAAAAAAAAAAAGAAAAAAGAAAGAGAGGTCCAGGAGAAAGCTAGGAGGAGTCAGCACTGAAGATCATAAAGTGCTATCTGCAGGACAGCAATTCACACTGTGAACTTGTATCACTCACCACCTGCACAGAGGCTAACTGGAACGATTTCAGTCAATTTAAACAGCAAAAAACTTTCTGCTGTTGGAACCTCAGCACTACACTTCTAAAACAATTCTTCTGCCAAACTTGTTGCTAGCAGCACTAGGTTTTTCTTACATATCATTTAACCAATGAGAATCTGGATGGAAGGAGAAAAGAGGCAATGCCATTGTCAAAGGGATGTAAGACACTGCAAGTTGAGTTCCACATTTTGGGAAGCAGGCTGGGCCATGCTAAGCAACAATGTATATATTTTTCTCAATCTAATTCTTAATTATTTCATATATAAAGTTGTCTTGTAAACATAGGAATAAGTTCATTACTAGAACCAAGCACAGCCCCATCCTCCCTTCTCACCAAAGAATTTATTCTATACATACAAACATCACAGGCTACTCAACATAAAGAAGTTCTCCTGTGGCAGTATTTAGCTTCCACTTCTTACACATAGCTGTGAAACAGAACTGGAACAGAGCAGCAATGGCATACACTGCTCAATAGTGAAAACTTTGTATTTTACAATAGAAAACTTAGTTGTGCATCTTGTGCAGTGCATGTATACTGCAGGCTCTGGAGACAAGGGAAGGCTGCTACAGAAAGCAACCCCAAGCCCCCAGCACCACCACACCAGGAAGGACTGCATGGGCAGCCTCATGGAGCTGGGATATGGGTACATGACCCTGGAGTCAAAGAGCAGCTCAGCCCAACACACTGAGATTATTTTAATCAAAATTATTTTGAAGACCATGTAGTTTTTCCAAAACATTGCATTTATCCCAGCATGTCCATTTAAACATAACTGTTCCCTCTCAGATTTTGAGAGCACTGGGAGGGTAAGGGGGATCCTCATAACCTCGTGGCTGTCACATTGTATCTCAAAACCTACAGAAACTGCTTTTTCATTCTTACTTTCCTACAAACGAGCTCATCAACACCTTCCATGTACATTTTCGCATTGCTTCCCGGTACTCCAGAGCTCTCACCACTGATGGATTAAGGGGCTGGAGTCTACCTGAAGCCTGGCCCTGACAGACCCTCATCTCCCTGTTCCCCCCTTCCTCCTGAAGTTCTCACTGCTGCCTTCAACACCTCATACCTACTCCAGTGCTCACTCAACCCTCTCTTGAGCTAAATCAACTTATTAAAGAGAGTTAGTGCAGTCAGGGGGGAGAGGAGCTTTCCTGCTGCAATTCACCGTGAATTGCCCAAGTTCAGCAAGCAGCAGGGCTTGCACAAGAGAAGATGAGGCAAGACCACATGGCCAGGAGAGAAGAACAGGATATCCCCTTTAGCTTGGTTGCAACGTACAACCCAAATCTTTCAATCGGATAGAAATGAGTCCTAGAGACTGTATTAAAGAGGTGATTATATTTATTGGAACAGTGACATGCAGACTTCTTACTTGACAGGGTTCCTAAATAGGATTACAGGGCTTTAATTTGGTTCTTTAAATTGGTTTTGGAGAGAGAGAGAAATGCAAAAAAAAGTTTAGAAAGAAGGTGGAATAACCTTGGAGGGAATACACTGCATTCTGCCATGTCAACCATAATAGCTTCCCCAGCACAAATATGTGCTAGTACACATTCTTCAAGTTAACTAATAAACTAAAGAGCCATAAAAAATAATGACTTACACTATGCATTTGCACACTGCAACCAGTAATTCTGTAGCTTTAATTCCATCTTTGAACTATCACTTATATTGACAAGCAACAGTGGCAGCAGTGTATATCACAAAAGGAGTAAACAAATGACCTTTATCTAACTTTATTAAAGTAATAAAGGACAGACTTTTTTTTTTTACTTACTTCAAAGAGAGTTTTATAACTAACCACCAGCAGGGTGTGGACTGAAGCAAAAAACTTTGAAATAAGTCCCTGTGAAATCTGAAACCAAAATACAGCAGAGGTCACCTCTCTGTGAAGAACCGCCTTGTCTGTATGTATACTATAAGCAAAGCTCTGTTAGCTCAGCCTCAGTAATAATGTAATTCAACTTAGCCCTTGGGAACAGCAACAACATCAGGTTTCTGCCACAAAGATAAAGTTACTGCACACAATACCTGTTCCTATATATTTGCAGCATGTTTGATAGTAGCCAGACACTAGTGTTACATGGTATACCTCAAGCTATTTTTTCTTGTTAAAGGCTAACCCAGGCTATAAATACGACATTGTTATTCTTACTCCCACCATTAGCTAATTCTTTTTAGTCAACACTGCACATACATTAGTCTTATGCAACATACTGGCCAATATTAATAGGAAAGGAAGCAATACATTTGGGGTTTTTTTAATTTTTTTGTATTATTTTTCCCCTAAAGGGCAGGATTTCAACCCTTTTCAACAAGGAAACTGAATTTTTCTAGTGGAGAGACATACTCTCTTAACACAAGCATTGGGACAGTAAGATTACT
>NW_008684965.1:1788-7471 GCF_000695815.1 Acanthisitta chloris | reverse complement strand
AAAGAGTTTACAGACCCAAACTTAGAGACAAATGCCATGTGGCACTCCAGGTTCTTGTAAAGGGTTGCCCACATTCACATTGCTCTGCTGATAATTATGGGCTAGGCTGTTTAGTCTTCCAGCCATAGGAGAAGACCAGGCAGACGAAATTGAAACCACTGGGTGAGTCTGGGCTCCTGTTGGCATTGCCTACAGGGCAGAGTGCTCCTACCTCCTGTGTCTCCATTCAGATCACTCCCTCCCTTTCACTCCGTGTTATGTTGTATGTGCTTGACAACTGAGGAGAGATTTGGCAGCCTTCACATTAAGCAAAGATCTTCCAAAGCATAAGACTAAAATATTGCCCTCCCCTGCTGGAGGACATTTCTCCAGTACAGAAGAAATCCCACTGTGCTCAACAATCTCCATTGGCCACTTTGGGTCCGTGATTGGAGAGAGGTGTCTTGATCCAGGTAATCGGAGACTTTCAGACTTAAGATATTTTGAAGGACACAGGATCCCACCTGGCAATACATTAAGTGTCACTTGATTTGATTAGAAGCACTGACATGCAATAAAACACGTTAGGAATAGCAAGAAAACAGAACATTTTCTGCTGACCAGACAACAAAAAAATTCCATTTTGAATGATGTTGCCCTTGAGAAGAACTAAGCAGTCTTTGAAACCTAGCCCTGAACCAAGAGCTGTCTTAGGGCATGTAAAATTAGCAGCACTGCTGTTTAAAAACATCTAAGTTTAAGCAAACACACACAAAGAGCATAATGTATATGCAACAACTGCTTAATGAGGAAGCAGTATTTCAGTTTTTCCCCAAGTGTTTGGCCCACAGGAAAACATCTGATGTGAAAAGGGAACCCACTCTGCCCCTCTGCCACCTAAGGGCAAATTATCCAGGCACCTATAAAAAACCCTCCTGATGTTTTACAGGTTAAATGTTTTATATAGTTAAACTGAGTTGTCTTGAGTTCATGCGCTTTATGTTATTTGATATGTTTTAACTAGGAAGCTACCTGGAATCATGTCAAGATTTTCAATTTTTTTTTGAACTAACCTGTTTTTGAGCACAGACTCACTCATGCTAGCACTGCACAGATGTATTCAATCTCTTTGCATGCTGTAAAAGTATTTAAACAAAGCTTGAAACAGAGTAAAAGAAGGAGGGGGAACCTGATTGCCAGACCGCTGGGTTTGGTTTCTGGGTTTGGGTTGTGTTTTTTTATTTATTTTAAACCATCACAAATTTCAATGTATTTGCAAGTTCTTCTGCACATTTCTTATTTTTTCACTCAATACCAGACTCCTGATTTTCATCAGGTTGATAAGAACAAGTCCAACACCTAAAGAGGGCTTTGCTGGTTACGGGCATAGTTGGCTTAGAAAACATTGTACTAGCCATTACTGAAAGCATGGATCACAAGTTCTTTCTTCCCTTCAGCTGCTCAGGATTAAATCTTCACAATAATGATAATTATGAAAATTTGACTGAGAGATCTACTTTGGACACTTTGTCTTAGAAGATGGAGTTTTTGTTCCAAATCATGCACATGCAGAGGTGTCTGCCAAGCTCTCCAACTGTGTCACTCCAGTCCTTAAGCCATTTAACCCAGAACATGCACGTGTCCTCTGAATGCCAACTCAGCTACACGTCAAACAGCTCTGCATAGGCAATCCATAGCAATCAGCACATCAGTAAGAAATCTAATTGATGTTCAGTATTATGTCCATCAACGGGAATGGGGAAAAAAAAATAAATTGACACATACCCATGGATTCTTTTACAACCTCAATGACTTTAGGAATCAGAAAGTTAAACAGTCTTTGGTCTGAAAATACAGAGTTTGCCCTAATGGGGAACAGCTTCCATTTAGTAAGTGAATTAAAGATCATGAACATCTTTGCTTTCTGCCCTGACACCTAGGCCAAAAAATATTTGAGTTACCAGAAGAGTTTTGCCTTTGGATATATTTTAAGATATATTTAGGCATTTAAAGACAGCTGCAATTGAAAGCCAGTAAATGCACAGATTAACTGTGAATGCCACAATTACCCCTTAACTGGGTATTTAGTACAATGTTTCATATGTGATTGAGACCTGAAACAGGAAAATGGGCTTGTTGTGAGCACTATCACAATTTAACCATCATAACAGAAACATCTATTAAACTAGTTGTTCATTTATTATCGCAGCAATACTATATCAGAAGGGCTAATGTTGTGTTCAGTTGGCACAGGAATGACAGGTATTAGTTTAATACACAGCTTCTTGCACCCTAAATCTCAGCATCTTCACAGAAATTGTAGATAATAGAGCTGAAAACAATCATAAGAGAACATTGGATCTGACCCTCCATGGGCTACTACGCCACACAATCTCCAAATACAGTTTGCATGTTCCAAGAATGAAGCACTTGGGTTTGGCTTTGGTGGCTTAGGATACACAGCAAACATGGCACCTTGTCTGGTGTGTAGCAATAACTGGGATATTAAAAGGCAGCTTGCTTAAATTGTGCATTACTCCTGTTTTAGCATTGACCAGGAGCCCAGAGAAGTTGTTATACAATTCATTAGCACTCCTAAAAATGGTTGTGTATCTGAGTCAGGAAAACACAAAGGTACTTGTGAGGTCAGTACTTTCGGGCCATTGTATCCTGTTCTAGACAGAGCTGGATGCACTGCCTAGTATTGTCCGCTGTTTCCGTCCCAAAATCCTATTTTCAACTTCACCTAATTTTTCATATGCTAGGCTGAAGGTTGTCTCTGATAAGTGTCTGCTAGATCTGATGCATCTGAGCCAAAACACTCCTGCTCTTCCTGAGATCACAGCTCCTAAGTGTACTTTCCAGCGCTATAGTTTAATTTTGCATTTTTAGATTGAGGATATTTTCTTTGGAAAGCACTACCCAGCTTTCAAATACTTGACTTTGTGGCCTTACTGATGCTCTTCATAAATACAGAGGATTTTTGCATATACATCCATAAAGACTAAAATGTCATATGGGTTGCTAAGGAAGTACTGGGATACTGGATTATATGAAACAACTTACATTAATATCAGCAATCTCTCTGAACTCAGCCAATTTATAATTTACATTGCTCTAGAAATGATTTATTTGAATCACACAGACAACTTTCAGTACCAAATCGCTCCCACAGCATTCTGTCAAGACTTCCAAAGCTGCCAGTACATAACATATATTTGAAAATACATTTTTCCTTCCTTGTTTTGACTGTACTGAAACAATTAAGCAAGCTTTATCCATTAAGGAAGCTTTTCACTTTGCACTCTATTTACCATCTGAAACACATGCACAGGTTGGGTGGTAAGGACTCTGCTTCCAGGATGGACATTTACTGTGCATCCACAAACACAAGGTGCAGACCCACCATAACATATATTTGAAAATACATTTTTCCTTCCTTGTTTTGACTGTACTGAAACAATTAAGCAAGCTTTATCCATTAAGGAAGCTTTTCACTTTGCACTCTATTTACCATCTGAAACACATGCACAGGTTGGGTGGTAAGGACTCTGCTTCCAGGATGGACATTTACTGTGCATCCACAAACACAAGGTGCAGACCCACCTTGGCCTCCAAACTATGCTGTACTCAGTGTAATAGCTATGGATGATATGCAGAGAAAAGTTTGTTTCCTACAAGAAATAAAAAAGCCCAACAAACCCCCCACATGTTACTTAAATATATGCATCGATTAAAAAGAAATTGAGACCAGTTAATACAGGTATAGATGATGAAAACATCAAGCAGAGAGTTTTAAAGCAATTCAAAGAATCCTCTCACTTTGGCCAACCCAAGCAGCCAGTTCAGCTCCTGGCTGAAGTGCCAGCTGCCAGTAACACCAACACTGAGCTAGGGACGTGTTCAGGGCAGAGCAGCAACAATAAGAACAGCAGCAAACTGCCGTCAACTCTGTGGTATTCAGCACTGCCACGTACTTCAGCTGGAGAAGTAACTTCGTGAGGTTCTGACTGCACAAGGGAAAAAGGATTTACCAGCTGTTAGCTGCTGTGGGTCAAAAAACCACAATGTGAAAGGCTACAAAGCAAGCTGCAGCTCTCACACCAGTTTGCGATTGACTGATCTTCACCTCAGCCTGCTAAGTCACACGAAAACTGCCTTCTGCTTTGATGTCACTTGGATTCTAACACGTTAAGCAATCCAAGGCAAGAAAAGAGTTTCTTCCTAGCCAAGACCAGAACAATTTAAGAGACCAGAACAATGGATGAAGCTAGTACAATATTTCCCTAATTAGCACTTTGTAACAGCTGATTGCATCCTTGTCAACCAGAACTGACATTACGACCATAAGACACAAGCCACATTTAATATCCTCTCAGAGTCCTAACTAAATAGATATCTACATCACATTCACCAAACTGTAAAGATACAGGGGGGAAAAAAAACAACCAGCAGCCATCACCCTCACACTGAGGTCTGAAGCTCTCAAGACTTCTTTCATTATCCAGCTCTTCAATGAATCTGTAGAAAATCTCGACTCTTTAGTAGACAATATTTTTCAGTTTATGATTTTGAAGCCACACTGTCCCGACAGTACAGATTAAGAGTGTGCCATAACTAAAGATACTCTCTTATCTAATCAATTAATTAAAATGTTTGTCCTAACTAATAATCCGGACTACAAATTATCTGCAATACAGATATGCTTGCTAGGATATCTTTCAAAGAAATCCCTCAAAACCTCATTTGTGATGATGTACAATAGCATGTGTTATCTTGAATACAGAAAAGAAACAAAAGTGTTTCCCTGTACGCCAAATGACTCAAAGTTAATATGGAAGCAGAGTAGACTCTGTGGGCAAACAAGCTAATATTAACAATGAGTAAGTTACTGCTTGTTCCCTAGGGGTCAAGTAGCTTTTATTCATCTTTGTCTGCCAAAAAATGCTACACAAAAGACAACTACCCCCCAAGAACCCAACCAGAAGCCACACCACCATCTACTACCATCTCTCATATGGAAAGAGGCATTTCAGAACATAGCTTGAAGAAAAGCCTGTGATGTAATGGGAAGCAATGTTATTAAATAATATAGATTGCATTCTTCTAAGTCAATACCAAAAACAATGACTGACTCAGTTTTTGAAACAGCAGCACTATGAAAATGCAGAATTGATTTACAAGGGAAATAATAGCCAGAGGTTACTACGGCTGCTAAAGTTATAGGACGTTTTTTTAAAGAAACTAAAATTAAAATGAGGTTAAAAAAAAAACCTAGCAAAGGCAATTTTATGTACCATCTCAAAGTCACACAAGTTATTCTCCTAAATTAAAATTGTTTTTTTAAAGCATTATCATTCCAACGCCATCCACAGTGCGGCAAGGACATTTGCTGCAGTTTTAACTAGCAACAATGATTTTAAGAAGGGAAAAACTCGCAGCCTTCTGCCTTCGTTCATTTCAGGTTTTGATCTGTAAAACATTCCCCTTACAAAAGGAAACAAACTAACACTGGCCTGTCTTAAAATAGTTTCCATTTTTCATCTCTCACACGTTAATTTCTCACGATTTTCACAGCAAATAGAGTCTTATGCCAGGTCATTTGGCCTGTAACAAGTGGAGCTGAACAAAAGCAGGCAGCCCCGCGTGCAATGTCACCTCTAACATCACATGCAACAGGGACCGTTCCAGTACAGCTACACTG
>NW_008684965.1:0-1761 GCF_000695815.1 Acanthisitta chloris | reverse complement strand
CAGCACACACTCATTTCATAACCAGCAAAGGGTTGACAGAAGAGCTGCAGTGCACCTCACTGACCGACACGGCGGAACAGCCCTAGTCACCCAGAGCGCTCCAGTCCAACCACTCCACAAACGCTGCAAAGCCTCTGGCATGAGAAGCACCACCTGGACCTCCTCTTTGGGTTAGATGGTCACGGTGTACATGACAGCCTGACTGCACCAACCTAAAAATCACCATTTCCTTAAATAAAAATGTCAGCTGTCTCAATCCTCAGGCAAGAGTCAAGGATAATGACTGATTTAACCAAGAGATCATTAAATCCCCAGATATCCCAAAGCGTAGCAGCACTCCATCTATTGGTCAAGAATTAAGGACGTGCTTAATCATCATCATCATCATGCACTAACCTCTATTATTAAACACTCAACCCCTAAACAGCCCATCCTCTCCTGCTTAGGACTTCACGTTCTCCCAGCCAAATTTAAACTCAAGTCTTAATGTCTCCTGAAAAATCATACAACTATCACCGAAAGTGTCAGCATGACTATTCCTAAAGTTAAAAATTGTATACTCTATTATCACACAATTCTCATTTTGTTTCACTGAGAAACACACACACTCCTTTCTCAGGGTGGCATTGAGGAGCTGTTGCTGTTCCCAGAGTTCACACTTTTTCCCCCTGTAAGTACTGGATGCCACCAAGGAGGCTTGCACAACTTGTTCACACAGTTTCCAGCCAGCAAGGCTACTTAAGTGACTGGATGTGCAGCCCTGAGAACTCCCTGGTACAGGGCAAACCTTGGCAGGGAGGCAAAAGGGAGTCTTTCACAGCAGATCTGCTGTCCAAGCAGGCACGTGCAGAACTGCTCCCGCTTGCATTGCTCCCAACAAAAGCCATCACCATCCCTTCCCAGCACATCACACATAGCCACACATCTGTCATGCCTGTGCTTTATTCTAGTCACCAGCAACTGGACCAGAAGGCAGGTGAGACAACCTGAAGCTGCCCCAGGCACACCAAAGTGTTCTTTCAAAGGCTGAGGTCACATTTATCAGCTTCATTCCTCTGGCACTGAAGCTCATTTAAGCAGCAACTTCTCCCACACAATTCAGCAATTCCATACATTCATGCTTTTATAACCCTTGGCCAATTATTTTTTGCCCAGGCATTCATTGCCTCTGATTTTATCTGTCTGCTTCAAAACTTAACTCCTCCACACAGTGGCACCACGCAGATGAGGCACAAGCCTACACATTTTTCTTCTGTGTGGTATCATATCACTACCCTCCAGACAGGAGTCCAGGACCTGTGAATGAAAACCAGCAGATTCAGGCTCAACCTGTCTGTAACACAGCAATGCTGAGAAGACAGAAAGAGACAATCCACCTTCATGAGTGGCTGCAGCGGCTGTTGCTTTCAAGGTCTGCTCTATCTAGAAAGTCAGTCCAAGGCTTCCCTGCTAAAACCACATCGTTGGGCCATACAGACCCTGACTGCCCCTACATCTGCTCTGCACACTGACCGACAGCCCCGCTCGGAACCCCTAAATAAGCTTTTTAATGCAAGATGAAAATTAACCAAAACCGAGGAACAAACTCCCCGGAGGCCCATCCTAATCCTCGCTTCTGGAGCCTAAAGTTCAAGGCAACAAACCCCGAGCCTCCTCCTCGCGGACACAGCGCAGAGGGTGGGGATGCCCCAGCGGAGCGCGGCGCTGGGCTGATGCTGGTCCGTGACCGGAATGCGAGAGCCTGCACGGGGAAAACGCATT
>NW_008684964.1:6067-10112 GCF_000695815.1 Acanthisitta chloris | reverse complement strand
AAGAGTTTACATTAGTTGGAGTCAGCAATGTGGCATAACTGCACCAAAGCAGTGACCTCTGCAGCTATGGGGAAAGGTGAAGGATATGGGCTGATACTGAGTTGGGAAGCTGATGCAAACTCAGGGAGAAGCAGAAGGAGCTAAGCACAAGGCAGTATCAGTTCTAGAAACAACAGGATGCTGTGAGGAGGTCAGGTATGAGGTTACAGTGCTCCCCTGCCCTCACAGCCAGCCTGTCTCTGGGGTCATGACTTCCAGTGCTGGAAAGCAAGTAGAAGATGTCACCTGGAGGGGAAGGTTCCAGGAAAGGTTAGCATTGCTGGGACACTAGTTCCCTCCTGCGATGCTGCAGGGCTGGACCCCAGCTGGATGCACTTGGTGGACTGCTGCAAGGGAATTGTGCTTGCCTGGGTTAAGGGCAAGAAGACACCATGGGACCATACCAACCATGACAAACCCCATCTTGCCCACGGCTTCCTTGTGGTCATTGTCCACCTGGCAGACCAGGGCGTTGCAGAGGTGCACAGCGATGCGCTGGATGGACTCGTCCTGTCGGCTCTGGTTGAGAATGTTCAGCAGCAGCTCGTTGACTCGGCGGTACTGGAACTCCAGCTCCTCAGGGATGCTGAAGTTACACAGTGTCAGGCAGCAGTTTCGCTGTACCTGGGTCAGAAGGAAGCAAATGCTGGGCCAAGTGGCTCCAAAGACACAGACTCATCACCTCGTGCTCCCTTGCTGCTTGGTACTGAAACCATCTTCTTGCTTGACTACGACTACTGAAATGTCTGTTGCCCTCCTGGCTCGCACTGTGCTTCTGCCATGCTCTTTTGGTTCCCTCCTCTCTCTCCCTGTCACTCCAGTCTCACATGGCCACACAATTATCCAGTGTCCACTGCTTTCCAGTTCCTTACTGCCTGCAAGCTCTCTGCACAACTGGCTCCCAGTACAGAGATTTGAGATGTTTCTTTCCGTGGACTCAACATCCACAACAGCCACACCAGTTTCATCCCATAGCCAGTGCTGAATATCTGTGCTGTGTGTCACATACACCACTCTACCCATGCATAAAAAGGAGCCTTTCTATCATCACTTTCTCCCCCTTTTTCTAGAGAATATCACAAGGATAAGGAGCATCCTGCATGTAATCCCCATCACTGAGTGAAGGCAAGGAACAGATCTCAGCAATAGCTTCTCTGGTGTCTGCCTGGAGGGATTAGAAGATCCAGATGCTGACACCAGGCTAAAGATTAAGAGGACTATGGAAGCTGAAGGAGCCTGAGCTGCTCTTACTGTGACCTCCTGGTAGGACTCCATGCCGTTCAGCACCACCTGGATGACCTGGCGCCGCAGCTTCACGCTCTGCTCCATGCGGTACTCGGAGTTGGTCAGGTAGAACAGTGCTGCACTGCCTGTCACCTGGATGTTCTTGTCATCCTTGTGGCACTTGAGGGCTGTGATCACCAGCTGCAGAGAAGCAACATGGAGCTTCAGTGCCACTGACTTGCTGCTGAGCCTCGGAGTGACTGTTAGGAGCCTGCAAGGAATGCGTGGCCCAGGCATTGCAGGAATGTGCTTATGAACTGAAGGTACCCAGTTCCACTGCACTCCTGCAACTTTCTCTGGAATGGCCTGATATGGTGTCCCAGGGTGAAGAAGACTGGGATTGCAAAATTCCCCTTGTCAGGGTGAGGCAAAGGCTTACCTGGAGGGCTCTCAGCAGCTGGCTGCAGCGCTCGATACGGGCAATGTCAAAGAGCAGGTTGATGGCTCGGGAAGTGATTTCCGGCCGGTGCTCCGTGTAAGCCTCAATAGCATTCAGGACTTGTTCTTCGTTCTTGTCTCCACTCACCTGGCATGGAGGAACAAAAAGAGTCAGGGAAGAAGTTATGGAGGAGGAAAACCAACATGAGAAGGGAACTCTGAAAGGTCAAAGGGTACAACTTCGCTCTGCCCTGCCAGGAGGATTCAGCCCAGGATGAGAGTGCAGAGACTGAGTCACTTCTCAGCCCAGAGGGATGAGAAAGGGCACCTTTGGGACAGGAGGATCTCCTCACAAGTAAGACTCCTACTCTCTTAAATCTTTTCTGTAGTCACAGACTTCCTGATCCTTCAGGCAGGATGATTTTTCCATGCCCTTCTAAGAGGGGATGTTTCTTAACCCTTGTGAAAACCAGGTGGGGTACAGGCCTTGCCTTCTGGCAGTTTTCCTGCATTATCAAGTAGTTATTGGAAGGTCAGAGCTCAGTCATCACAACTGAGACCTGAAGAACTCCATTCTACTGACAACCAATATTTTTCATGCTCTTTCAATTTCCACCAAGTACCTACAGCCAACATTCCTGTGGCCTCATTACCTTGTAGGCTGGAATATGTGTCAAGCGGCAGAGAGACGTTTCAAAAAGGCCCAAGAACTGCAGTGGTCGTTTCAGACCCCGGAAGGGAGCAATGCTGCTCTTTGCTGGCTCAATGCTGAGGGGAGAAAAAAGATTGCTCATGTTGGTACTGTGTTTCTTCAGGTGTCACCTGCCACAGAGAGAGCTGCCAGCCCTCCATTCACTCTGTGCTGCTTCATAACCAGGGTGGTAATAGCTACACTTGAGCTGTACACCAGCCAAGCAGCTCCTACACATAACCCTAAACATTCATCCCAGGTGATCCTGAGTGAAGGCTGAATGTGCTAAATGAATCCAGCAGTAAGAACTCATGCAGATAGAATGCAGCTTTGTCAGGCAGAAGTCCCTGGGAATTAATGGGCTGAGGTGAACATTTCCTCTTAAAGGGCTGTGGGTTTCCCTGATCCACACTATCTGGAATTGCTGTTTCCTCACCTTGTCTGGCCCATCTTCTCCTCCATGCTTGGGATAGTGCAGTTCTCCAGCATGGTGTGCCCTGAGATGTCGAGGGAAGTGAGGTTCACCAGGTTCTCCACAAACAAGTTTAGAACCCGCCGGGTCAGCTTGAATTTGTAGTAACTGGACAGATGGTCTCGGGAGATATCCAAGTGCCTGCAAATGACAGAGAGCACCTCAGAGCCTGCAAAGTGTTAGCTGGGGCTTCTGCCTCTCTACCAGAGGAAGAAGACAAGACAAGTGTGATTATTATTTATTCTTTTTTCCTTCCCAAGACACAGGAATGTGGTTCAGTAGGCTCTGACAGCAGGATCTGGCTCTGCATCTAACAAAAGCACAGATGCCTGGTAGAGGTCTGCCTGGAATGGAGCACAATGAATCATTTGGCCACACAATACAAAGGATATTGCTCCAGGCTCCAGAACTGCCTTTCCCAAGCTCCATCACTGCAGCCACCTGAGTGTTTCTGTCTGAAGATTAAGATGCACCAGAGGATCTTTGTATCCCCAGAAACATACCTTGCCTCATCCCACAAATTAAGTTACACAAGTTTTTGTCTGCTTCCTCAATCTTCTAAATTTTCCACCCCAGGCTATCACCCTATCCTGATTTCTTTGGGAAAATCCTGCTGCTGAGGGAGTGGTGGGACAAACTGACATCATGTGCAGGTGGAGTCCCTTACAGGGCAGGGGCTGCTCCTGCCAAGCAGTAGCTAAGATCTCTTGAGAGAGACTTTTCTAAACTGCCTAAGACTGGAGCCAACATCCCACTCACAAAAGTGTCTTCTACCTCTTGCAGACCAAGTTTCATTGAAACTCACTAAGAGTTAAAAGTACTTGAATTTAAAAGTGTTATCCAGAACATTCCCTGATACTCCAGGGTGTATGTTGATGTGGTACTTCCTCATGTCTGCAGTTGGCAGAGACAATGCTAAAGTCATGGCAAAGCATCCTTCTGTGAGCAGTAAGGCCTTTCCCCCTGGCTTAGGAAGTTCTGGATCCCTTTCCCAATACCACGGTGAGGTTTGAATAGCAAATATGTCACCTCTGTCAGGATGTCATTTCACTGCCACTGATAGGTCAGGAGTGCCCATTTATTGACACTGCTTGTTCCTTGCTGGAGTCAGTGAGTGAGCCTGTTCACAGGAAGGTTTATAACCTGAACACAGCAGTGAGTGCCTCTCTGTTAGCAGGCAA